>NC_092147.1:4765864-4805864 GCF_045791955.1 Oncorhynchus clarkii lewisi
ACAAGGACCGCTACTTCTTTAACAGGCATTCTCTCTTTACTGTGTCGCCACCATGCTCGATGCTAGGTACAAGGACCGCTACTTCTTTAACAGGCATTCTCTCTTTACTGTGTCGCCACCATGCTCGATGCTAGGTGCAAGGACCGCTACTTCTTTAACAGGCATTCTCTCTTTACTGTGTCGCCACCATGCTCGATGCTAGGTACAAGGACCGCTACTTCTTTAACAGGCATTCTCTCTTTACTGTGTCGCCACCATGCTCGATGCTAGGTACATGGACCGCTACTTCTTTAATAGGCATTCTCTCTTTACTGTGTCGCCACCATGCTCGATGCTAGGTACATGGACCGCTACTTCTTTAACAGGCATTCTCTCTTTACTGTGTCGCCACCATGCTCGATGCTAGGTACAAGGACCGCTACTTCTTTAACAGGCATTCTCTCTTTACTGTGTCGCCACCATGCTCGATGCTAGGTACAAGGACCGCTACTTCTTTAACAGGCATTCTCTCTTTACTGTGTCGCCACCATGCTTGATGCTAGGTACAAGGACCGCTACTTCTTTAACAGACATTCTCTCTTTACTGTGTCGCCACCATGCTCGATGCTAGGTACAAGGACCGCTACTTCTTAAACAGGCATTCTCTCTGAATGTGAAGCACCGAGGAAGAGAGGACACGGACAGACACAGCTGGACAAGATGGAAACGGACACAGTGACAGTGAAGAGGAAGAGAGACCACGAACAGACACAGCTGGACAAGATGGAAACGGACACAGTGACAGTGAAGCACCGAGGAAGAGGCCACGGACAGACAGAGCTGAAACTTCACTGCTTGACACGTATGATGAAATCCTGGTTGAGAATGAAACGACTGAACAAATGAACAACGAAACAGCCCAGCAAGTAAGTCAAAGAAATGTTTGGATTATGTTTTACTGACTCCCAATCACGGTCAGATGTGATACAGCCTGGATTTAGTGATGCCTCTTGCACTTAGATGCAGTGCCTTAGACCACTGTGTCCACGTGTGTGTGTTAACTATTTAACTGTACTAGAATTCTTAAAAGGCCGCACATTTTTCTATATTGGTTACCGGGCATCGGTATTATTTTTTGGGGCTAAGAAAATATCGGATATCGGTATTGGCCAAAAATGTCATATTGGTGTATCACTATATCACAGTTTATCACAGCATATCACAGCATATCACAGCATATCACAGTTTATCACAGCCTATCACATCATATCACAGCATATCACAGCATATCACAGCATATCATAGTTTATCACAGCATATCACAGCTTTACACCATCACTAATTACAATCAGCACATTTAAATCCCTCCCCTTAAGTATTTGAATCACTGTGCTAGACAGGTTCCACGGTCATGTGTTATCAAGGCCTTGTTGCGGGACACGACTCCAATGTTGATCAGAGGCATTCAAATGTGTTCCGCAATATATCTTTATTACACATCTCAAATATACAATTACAGCTAGAGGCATTCCATTTAACCCCCTAGAGTCGATTGACGCACCGGTGCGTAAGTTAAAAACATTTTTTTTGAAATCCAAATGGTTTGACCTACATAAATTGTTCTCCATTTTGTTCCTCACGGGACTCGTCTGAAGGTATCCGTTACCGGGCGAAAAAAAACAAATGGAAGTATGAAGGTTGTTTTGTGCCTAACCAATCAAAGGGGTTAAATATGTGTGAAAAAAATATATATATATTTCCCGAGTTTTTAAAAATATTTGCAAGATTTAGGACAAACACTTCAAAACATTGTTTCTTCTTATTTTATTTATTTTGAATGTCATTTTCGCCATTTATGAACGCGTTATTCAATGCGTTTCTAAGGGTTATTTTATCAAATCATTTTTTAAATATATTTTTTTTGGGATACATAAAGGCGTCCTAAAATTCAGAATTAATAAATGGTAGATAGTGTGACCATATTAAAACAATTCCAATACGTCAGCTTTAGAATTAATAAATGGTACATAGTGTGACCATATTAAAACAATTCCAATACGTCAGCTTTAGAATTAATAAATGGTACATAGTGTGACCATATTAAAACAATTCCAATACGTCAGCTTTAGAATTAATAAATGGTACATAGTGTGACCATATTAAAACAATTCCAATACGTCAGCTTCAGAATTAATAAATGGTACATAGTGTGACCATATTAAAACAATTCCAATACGTCAGCTTTAGAATTAATAAATGGTACATAGTGTGACCATATTAAAACAATTCCAATACGTCAGCTTTAGAATTAATAAATGGTACATAGTGTGACCATATTAAAACAATTCCAATACGTCAGCTTTAGAATTAATAAATGGTACATAGTGTGACCATATTAAAACAATTCCAATACGTCAGCTTCAGAATTAATAAATGGTACATAGTGTGACCATATTAAAACAATTCCAATACGTCAGCTTTAGAATTAATAAATGGTACATAGTGTGACCATATTTAAACAATTCCAATACGTCAGCTTTAGAATTAATTGAATAAAAACACATCGATGCATAGATCTGGTAAAGAAGCACAGAGGTTGCGTCCCAAATTGAACCCAAATGGAACCTTACTCTCTATAAAGTGCACTATGTAGGGATTAGGGTGCCATTGTGGACAGATCCCCAGAGACTCCCTCTTTAGGTAGGAGACGAGGAAAAGTTTACAGAAATACAAAATAGCCAGACACCCAAGGGATTAACAGCATCTCTGTGTGAGTCGTTTGTACCCATCAAAACAACAGCTGGCGAAGTAGGAAACACAAATGCTATAAATCTTCATATAAATATACGGAATGTGTTTGCTTCTCAGTGTTTACATCACTCTGCTGGTTGAAGCTTGAAGCAGAGTGAATACTAACGACTTTGTTTGCTTGGAAATAAGGAAGTAGATTTAAAGGAGAAGAAGACTAAATTAATCAAAATCCTTAACTTAATGAAAAAGGAAACAGTTGGTTGATCTCCTCCCCTGCTGTAAAGCGCTACATAGCTGTCAGGTTCCAATTAAAGCTAGAGAGACTATATATGTATAGAGGCTGAGATGGGAGATGGAGGGCATATCGGGGAAAGGTACACCCTATCCCAATTCTCTTGGCCTTAGCCCTTCAATGTGTGCAGATCTGAAACGTCTGGATAGGTATAAAGTATACACATTTCCAACGTTTTAACACGGGCTCTGTTGATACATGCTCTCTTTAATCAAACAGAACGAGGAATCAAGAGAGTTGAAGCGGAAGGATATGTAAAAAAGGTCACAGTCTAGCGAAGCACTCAGAGAAGACTAGGAGTCGGAGTCTCCAGACAGAGCAGAGCATCCAGTATGGGAGATTGGACACTTCAGAGGGACCAACCTCATTGGGTGAGAACAGCCCTACTGTGTCAATGAACACAGCCTCGGGCTTTCTGCTCTGCTCTGATGACGAGGGCTTGGAAGTAAATCCACATTTAAATGCATCAAAATAAAAACATTTTCTATTCAAGTCTATTTAAACTTGCTCAAACACTGAAAATATCGAGGATATCCAGATCCATAGAGTTAAATAGAGTACTTATTTTCCATTGAACACTTCTGTGACAGCATAGACATAGCTCATTCAGGAACATACAGTGCATTCGGGAAAGTATTCAGACCCTTTCAATGTTACCACATTCTGTTACGTTACAGCCGTATTTATAAAAATAAAAACATGTCCTCATCAATGTACACATAATACCCCATAACGACAAATCGAAAAAACTGTTTATTTTTTTATTTTTGCAAATGTATTAAAAATAAAAATATAGAAATGCCTTATTTACGTAAGTATTCAGACCGTTTGCTATGAGACCTGAAATTGAGCTCAGGTGCATCCTGTTTCCATTGATCATCCTTGATATGTTTCTACAACTTGATTGGGGTCCACCTGTGGTAAATTCATTTGATTGGACATGATTTGGAAAGGCACACACCTGTCTATATAAGGTCCCACAGTTGACAGGGCATGTCAGAGCGAAAACCATGCCATGAGGTTAAAGGAATTGTCTGTAGAGCTCCGAGACAGGATTGTGTCGAGGCACAGATCTGGGGAAGGGTACCAAAACATTTTTGCAGCATTGAAGTTCCCCAAGAACACAGTGGCCTCCATCATTCTTAAATGGAAGAAGTTTGGAACCACCAAGACTCTTCCTAGAGCTGGCCACCTGGCCAAACTGAGCAACCAGGGAAGAAGGGCCTTTCTCAGGCAGGTGACCAAGAACCCAATAGTCATTCTGACAGTGCTCAAGAGTTCCTCTGTGGAGATGGGAGAACCTTCCAGAAGGACAACCATCTCTGCAGCACTCCACCAATCAGGCCTTTATGGTAGAGTGGTCAGAGGGATGCCACTCCTCAGTAAAAGGCACATGACAGCCCGCTTGGAGTTTGCCAAAAGGCACCTAAAGGACTCTCAGACCATGAGAAATAAGATTCTCTGGTCTGATGAAACCAAGATTGAACTCTTTGGCCTGAATGCCAAGAGTCACGTCTGGAGGAAACCGGTCACCATCCCTACGGTGAAGCATGGTGGTGGCAGCATCATGCTGTGGGGATGTTTTTCAGGGGTAGGGACTGGGAGACTATTCAGGATCAAGGGAAAGATGAACAGAGCAAAGTACAGAGAGATCATTGATGAAAACCTGCTCCAGAGCGCTCAGGACCTTAGACTTAGGTGAAGGTTCACCTTCCAACAGGAGAACCACCCTAAGCACACAGCCAAGACAACGCAGGAGTGGCTTTGCGACAAGTCTCTGAATGTCCTTGAGTAGCCCAGCCAGAGCCCGGACTTGAACCTCATCGAACATCTCTGGAGAGACCTGAAAATAGCCGTGTAGCAAAGCTCTCCATCCAACCTGACAGATCTAGAGAGAAGAATGGGAGAAAATCCCCAAATACAGGTGAGCCAAGCTCGTAGCGTCATACCCAAGAAGACTCGAGGCTGTAATCGCTGCCAAAGGTGCTTCAACAAAGTACTGAGTAAAGGTTCTGAATACTTATGAATACTGATGGAAATGTTATTATTTGTTTATACATTTGCTAATGTTTCTAAAAAAACAGTTTTTGCTTTGTCATTATGGGGTGTTGTGATGTCATTATGAGGTGTTGTGATGTCATTATGAGGGGTTGTGATGTCCTTATGGGGTATTGTGATGTCATTATGGGGTATTGTGATGTCATTATGGGGTATTGTGTGATGATTGATGAGGGAAAAAAACAATTTAATACATTTTAGAATAAGGCTGTAATGTAACGAAATGGGGGAAAAGTCAAGGGTCTGAATACTTTCCAAATGCACTGTAGGTACATACCGTTATTGACTTCCCTCTAGTGCAAAGTATAATTAACCTAACCCTGACCTAACCCTGATCTAACCCTGACCTAACCCTGACCTAACCCTGACCTAAATCTGACCTAACCCTGACCTAACCCTTACCTAAACCTGACCTAACCCTGACCTAACCCTAACCTAACCCTTACCTAACCCTGACCTAACCCTGACCTAACCCTTACCTAAATCTGACCTAACCCTGACCTAACCCTTACCTAAACCTGACCTAACCCTGACCTAACCCTAACCTAACCTAACCCTGACCTAACACTGACCTAAACCTTAACGCTAACCTAACCTGACCTAACCCTGACCTAACCCTAACCCTGACCTAACCCTAACCTAACCCTGACCTAACCCTAACCTAACCCTAACCTAAACCTAACCCTGACCTAACCCTAACCTAAACCTAACCCTGACCTAACCCTAACCTAACCCTAACCTAACGCTGACCTAACCCTGACCTAACCTGACCTAACCCTGACCTAACCCTAACCTAACCCTGACCTAAACCTAACCTAACCCTGACCTAACCCTGACCTAAACCTAACCCTGACCTAACCCTAACCCTGACCTAACCCTAACCTAACTCTAACCTAACCCTGGCCTAACCCTAACCTAACCCTGACCTAACCCTGACCTAACCCTAACCTAACTCTAACCTAAACCTGAATAGCTGACCTGTTAAATTATGTCTGTTAATGTGTTAATGTCTTACCTTCTTGGGAGAGAACACGCCCACGGTTCCTCCGTCTTCCCTCATAGCCACACCCATCTCAGCCAGCAGGGCCTCTCTGTGGAAGAGAATGGACAGTTGTTCAACGGCCCAAGGTTGGGGTCAATTCAAATTAAAATCAGTCAATTCAGGAAGTGATTTGAATTTAAAATGGAAAAATGGAAAAACGTTTAAAATAAATTAGTTTCTCCTTTTTCGGCTTATTGAAAAGTCAATAAAAATAAAAGCTCTTTTTACAAATATTGAATTTGTATTTCATTTTACTTCCTGAATTTACTGAATTTAATTTGAATTGACCACAACCCTGCAGTGGTCTCCTATTCTTCCATGTTCCTTGGATCCAGAGACTGGATTGACCTTTCCTTATAATCTATACTGTAAGAAGAGATGTCGAAGTGGTAGTAACTCACCTTTCCATTCTGATGGCTTCTGTTCTGCGAAGTTTCTCCTCCCAGGTCTCATTGAGCTCAGCAATGATCTTCTCTGTTTCCTGATGAAATCCCCCAAAAATATGACAAAACTGTTGTGAACCCTCCAGTGTCTATGTTCAATATGTGGGACAGAGGGTATTATGTCTGACTGTAATAAATTACTTAATCAATAAATGAATTAATTCATCAATCAATCAAGTGATCAGTTCACCTTGAGTCTCTCGATGGCCTCCTCGCTTCCGGGGCTGAACATGATGCGGTCGTGGAGGCTGGCGATGGATCCGGCTCGACTGGACAGGGCGGACAGAGAGGGGGAGGGGCTCATCCCCGTCATGGCATTGGTCACTGTGGAGAGATCATCCTTTTGATTGACAGCTTGGCGATTATTGTTATTGTTCTTGAAATCGGATAGGTCTGTCAGGGGAGGGGGCGGGACAGAGGAAACAGTGGGTGGTGGGAGTGGGGGTAGGAAGTGGGGATTAGCGCAGGGTACAGGGAGGTAAGAGAGACGGAGAGAAGCGGACAGAAAAGGACGAGAGCAGAAGGAAAAATAGAAAAGAAGGAAGAAGAAGAAGAAGAAGACATGAAACTAATCTGAAACACAAAGAGAACATTTAACCGCGAGTAAGAAACACACAAGGAAGAGAAGACAAGAGCAGCGCAGTGTGCAGAAAGCCAGAAGAAGAACGTAAAAGGTGCGGCAGTATGGGCATACTAATTCTAATAATGAAACAAAACAATCTAACATCAAGCCAAATCCAAAGTATGCCGTCAAGCTTCAAGCAAAGCGTTTATCAGTCAGTAAAGCCATTCAGAATCATCCTCAACAACAACACTGGTGTCCCTTCCTGGAAGGCTCTGAGGGTTAGTTCCCTGTCGCATGGCTACGACGTGGCTACGACATGGCTACGACGTGGCTACGACGTGGCTACGACGTGGCTACGACGTGGCTACGACGTGGCTACGACGTGGCTACGACATGGCTACGACGTGGCTACTACATGGCTACGACATGGCTACTACATGGCTACGACATGGCTACGACGTGGCTACGACGTGGCTACGATGTGGCTACGACCATGGCTACGACCATGGCTACGACGTGGCTACGACATGGCTACGACGTGCCTACGACGTGGCTACGACGTGGCTACGACATGGCTACGACCATGGCTACGACATGGCTACGACGTGGCTACGACGTGGCTACGACGTGTATACGACATGGCTACGACATGGCTACGACGTGGCTACGACGTGGCTACGACGTGCCTTCGACGTGGCTACGACGTGGCTACGACGTGGCTACGACGTGTCTACGACATGGCTACGACATGGCTACGACCATGGCTACGACATTGCTACGACCATGGCTACGACGTGGCTACGACGTGGCTACTATGACATGCTTTGACTCTCTTTCATCCACGGACAAACACTCTGAAAGGAAATATGAGCGTTACTTTGCATAGAGCGCACGTGTTAGCAGAAAGTCCTATTCAGACCATATTGGCCAAGGTCTATATCAAACTACCCATGAAGGAAATATGATATGCAGTAAACAGGCATTACCTATGGATTAACCAATCTGCATCCAGGATCCAAACTACCCGTTTCTTTAAAAAAAAACAATATATACGTTTTTTAAATCTAATGATGTAATACCATGGGAAGAGCACATACAATACCAGCTTCTTCACTGAGAGGTTGCCTTCCTCATATCAAACTCTCCATCAATGAAATCTAATGATGAAATACCATGGGGAAGAACCACAGAAGACCATCTAGACTGGAGTGCTCTGGGTGCACCTAGACACGACTACTGTCTAAAAAGCTAGTGAGGATCACTAACTGCTCTGACAGCTACTGTAAAAAAAACAACTAAAAAAACAATCGTTAGTAAATCCATTATTGGAACAGGGAAATACATTTCTACTTCAAGAGCGTAACGGAGGCCGACAAAAACTGATAACAAAATAGAACAAGGACTGACTGTACTGTATATTGAGGTTGAGATTCTTTGTTCATCATGGGAAGAGCCCACATCAAGATTATCTACTGTACTGATGGGGATGTGGTTTCCTTCCTGGTCTCTCCACAGTACTATACTACAGAGAGAGGGGATGTGGTTTCCTTCCTGGTCTCTCCACAGTACTATACTACAGAGAGAGGGGATGTGGTTTCCTTCCTGGTCTCTCCACAGTACTATACTACAGAGAGAGGGGATGTGGTTTCCTTCCTGGTCTCTCCACAGTACTGTACTACAGAGAGGGGATGTGGTTTCCTTCCTGGTCTCTCCACAGTACTATACTACAGAGAGAGGGGATGTGGTTTCCTTCCTGGTCTCTCCACAGTACTGTACTACAGAGAGGGGATGTGGTTTCCTTCCTGGTCTCTCCACAGTACTATACTACAGAGAGAGGGGATGTGGTTTCCTTCCTGGTCTCTCCACAGTACTATACTACAGAGAGAGGGGATGTGGTTTCCTTCCTGGTCTCTCCACAGTACTATACTACAGAGAGAGGGGATGTGGTTTCCTTCCTGGTCTCTCCACAGTACTATACTACAGAGAGGGGATGTGGTTTCCTTCCTGGTCTCTCCACAGTACTATACTACAGAGAGGGGATGTGGTTTCCTTCCTGGTCTCTCCACAGTACTGTACTACAGAGAGAGGGGATGTGGTTTCCTTCCTGGTCTCTCCACAGTACTATACTACAGAGAGAGGGGATGTGGTTTCCTTCCTGGTCTCTCCACAGTACTATACTACAGAGAGAGGGGATGTGGTTTCCTTCCTGGTCTCTCCACAGTACTATACTACAGAGAGGGGATGTGGTTTCCTTCCTGGTCTCTCCACAGTACTATACTACAGAGAGAGGGGATGTGGTTTCCTTCCTGGTCTCTCCACAGTACTATACTACAGAGAGAGGGGATGTGGTTTCCTTCCTGGTCTCTCCACAGTACTATACTACAGAGAGGGGATGTGGTTTCCTTCCTGGTCTCTCCACAGTACTACACTACAGAGAGAGGGGATGTGGTTTCCTTCCTGGTCTTTATCCACAGTACTATACTACAGAGAGAGGATGTGGTTTCCTTCCTGGTCTTTCCACAGTACTATACTACAGAGAGGAAGGAAGGTCTCCTTGACAACTATTTAGAACATCGGGTGTCCCAAGTGGCACCCTATTCCCTATTATAGTGTACTACATTTGACCAGGGCCCATAGGGCTTTGGACAAAGGTAGCAGGGATTACGATACCACTTGGGATGTACCCGTGGACTGTATAAGATGAGGAAATTCCTTGTCAATCAAGATTTTACTAATAGATTCATCACACTGAAATATAGGTGATTTTTTTGTTGTCTCAGAATTGGTCTCAAATATCTATTCCACAGGCTATGAATTTATCACAGTGCACAATATAGCGAAACGTATATGTCACCTTCTATGGGAAACAATGAGTCTCGGCACTGCAGGTAGGTAGGTGTTGCTATACCAACACACCGAGAGTCAAAGTAGACCGAATCACCAGTCTGGCTCCTTCCTGTTGCGCCTGCCAGTCAAGATGACACATGTACCACTTCTGACACCCTGAAGTCTGTCGCCATGTCGTTCGGTAATACTGGTATTATACACACAGTAGCAAAACACCAATTTCCTGTGATAAAAAGGACAGCTAGGGCGTAAAATATATTAAGTGTTTACCTTATTAAGGAGTCATTTCCCGTTACCTCAGGGAATTGATTAAGGGTGTCACATAGAACTGCTGTAAAAATATATATATATTTTCTTTAAAAAAACAAAATCAAAAACATACTGCCTTCCTGAACTCTGGACACCAGCGATTAAGCTATATGAGCCCAGTCCACACGAGCATCTCTACAGCACCAGAGGGAAACAGCACCTACTGTCCAAGCCCAGAATTGCATCTGATATCTCTTAGGTATTTTCTAGCAGATAGGATACTAACAACCAGGCTGACATCTAGAGCAAGTCTGCCCGAAGGCCACGTGTCCTTGTTGATCTGATACATACATGTGCACATGATTGATCGCGATCAATATTTTCCTTGGCATTTTGAACAACCTTTGATGAATTAACTCACTGATTAGTCATTAATCAATTGATTAATAATCAACTATTGACACATTACTCTGGTGCTGCAGAGAGTACAACTATTGACACATTGCTCTGGGGCTGCTAAAGGTGCCATGGAGCGAAGCGTATAAGAGGACAGACAAAAACTCAGCAGAGAGACAAATTAAGAAACATTAACACACATTTCAAACCAGCAACGTCCGTGCCGGGAGGCCCCTTGTACGCTGAGAGAGAAAAAAACAGAAAGACAGAAAGAGGAGGTGAGAGACAGAGAGAGAGAGAGAGAAAAAGAGAGAGAGGGAGATAGAGAGAAAAAGAGAGAGTCAGAGAGAGAGAGAGAGAGACAGAGAGAGAGAGAGAGAGAGAGACAGAGAGAAAGTGTGAGCGAGAGAGAGAGAGAGAGAGAGAGAGAGTGAGAGAGAGAGAGAGACAGAGAGAGAGACAGAGAGAGAGAGAGAGAGAGAGAGAGAGAGAAAGAGAGAGAGAGAGAGAGAGAGAAAGAGACAGGGAGAGAGACAGAGAGAGAGACAGAGAGAGAGAGACAGAGAGAGAGAGACAGAGAGAGAGAGAGAGAGAGGGAGAGAGAGAGAGAGAGAGAGAGAGAGAGAGAGAGAGACAAAGAGAGAGAGACAAAGAGAGAGAGACAGAGAGAGACAGAGAGAGCGAGAGAGAGAGAGAGAGAGAGACAGATGAACAAACACTGTGATAGAATCAATCAGTAACTCAGTGTAAGATGAGCATAGCTTACTGGTGTTGCTTTAAGGGCCCCTAGTCTGTCACTCAGACCTCTATCTGAGAATCAGTCTACTCGAATGTACAGTTAATTATCCGAATGCATATTTGCAGTTTCCTTCCTACTCCAGCCTGTAGTCTGTAGGCTACATAAGGAGGCCCACTGTACATCTTTTCCAAACTGTACGACGGCTGGCTGAGTGAGGTTCTGAAAACAAACTGCTGTAGGTCGCCTTTTCTGAACTCTGGACACAAGCGACAAAGCTAACGTCTGTAACACCAGAGGGAAACAGCACCTACTGTCCAAGCCCAGAAATGCATCTGATATCTCTTAGGTATTTTCTAGCAGATAGCCTACTAACAACCAGGCTGACCGCTAGAGCAAGCCACGTGTACTTGATCTGGTACTGATTGGTCGTGATCAATATTTTCCTGGGCAATATGAAATAATAGTTGATTATCTCAATGATTAGTCATTAATCTGGTGCAGCAGAGTACAGCTATAAGAACATGCTGTCGATGCTAAGCAGCACGGAGCGAAGAGTACAGAGGACAGACAAAGAAACAGCCTAAAGCCAAACAGATAAACAGTAGAGAGATAAACAGTAGAGAGATAAACAGTAGAGGGAAACAGTAGAGAGAAAAACAGTAGAGGGAAACAGTAGAGAGATAAACAGTAGAGATAAACAGTAGAGAGAGAAACAGTAGAGAGAAACAGTAGAGAGATAAACAGTAGAAAGATATAGAAACAGTAGAGAGATAGACAGTAGAGAGATAAACAGTAGAGAGGTAGACAGTAGAGAGATAAACAGTAGAGAGATAAACAGTAGAGAGAAACAGTAGAGAGATATAGAAACAGTAGAGATAAATAGTAGAGAGATAAACAGTAGAGATAAACAGTAGAGAGAGAAACAGTAGAGAGATAAACAGTAGAGAGAAACAGTAGAGAAATAAACAGTAGAGAGATATAGAAACAGTAGAGATAAATAGTAGAGAGATAAAAAGTAGAGATAAACAGTAGAGAGATAAACAGTAGAGAGATATAGAAACAGTAGAGAGATATAGAAACAGTAGAGATAAATAGTAGAGAGATAAACAGTAGAGATAAACAGTAGAGAGATAAACAGTAGAGAGATAAACAGTAGAAAGATAAACAGTAGAGAGATAAACAGTAGAAAGATATAGAAACAGTAGAGAGATAGACAGTAGAGAGAAACAGTAGAGAGATATAGAAACAGTAGAGATAAATAGTAGAGAGATAAACAGTAGAGATAAACAGTCGAGAGAGAAACAGTAGAGAGATAAACAGTAGAGAGAAACAGTAGAGAAATAAACAGTAGAGAGATAAACAGGAGAGATATAAACAGTAGAAAGATATAGAAACAGTAGAGAGATAGACAGTAGAGAGAAACAGTAGAGAGATATAGAAACAGTAGAGATAAATAGTAGAGAGATAAACAGTAGAGATAAACAGTAGAGAGAGAAACAGTAGAGAGATAAACAGTAGAGAGAAACAGTAGAGAAATAAACAGTAGAGAGATATAGAAACAGTAGAGATAAATAGTAGAGAGATAAACAGTAGAGATAAACAGTAGAGAGAGAAACAGTAGAGAGAAACAGTAGAGAGAGAAACAGTAGAGAGATAAACAGTAGAGAGATAAACAGTAGAGAAATATAGAAACACACATTTCAAACCAGCAACTTCAGTGCCAAGAGCTGGCCCCTTGTACGCTGGGAGAGAAAGAGAGAGAGAGACAGAGAGACAGAAAGGAGAACACAGTGAGAGACAGGAGAACACAGTGAGAGACAGGAGAACACAGTGAGAGACAGGAGAACACAGTGAGAGACAGGAGAACACAGTGAGAGACAGGAGAACCCAGTGTGAGACAGGAGAACCCAGTGAGAGACAGGAGAACACAGTGACAGACAGTAGAACACAGTGACAGACAGGAGAACACCATGAGAGACAAGAGAACCCAGTGTGAGACAGGAGAACACAGTAAGAGACAGGAGAACAGAGTGAAAACAGTAGAAAGATAAACAGTTGAGAGAAACAGTAGAGAGAGAAATAGTGGAAAGATAAACAGTAGAGAGAAACAGTAGAGAGAGAAACAGTGGAGAGATAAACAGTAGAGAGATAAACAGTGGAGAGATAAACAGTAGAGAGATAAACAGTAGAGAGATAAACAGTAGAGAAATATAGAAACAGTAGAGAGATAAACAGTAGAGATAGAAACAGTAGAGAGATGTAGAAACAGTAGAGAGATAAAAAGTAGAGAGATAAACAGTAGAGAAATATAGAAACAGTAGAGAGATAAACAGTAGAGAAATATAGAAACAGTAGAGAGATAAAAAGTAGAGATAAACAGTAGAGAAATATAGAAACAGTAGAGAGATAAAAAGTAGAGAGATAAACAGTAGAGAGAGAAAAACAGTAGAGAGATAAACAGTAGAGAAATATAGAAACAGTAGAGAGATAAACAGTAGAGAAATATAGAAACAGTAGAGAGATAAACAGTAGAGAGATAAACAGTAGAGCGATATAGAAACAGTAGAGAGATAAACAGTAGAGAAATATAGAAACACACATTTCAAACCAGCAACTTCAGTGCCAAGAGCTGGCCCCTTGTACGCTGGGAGAGAAAGAGAGAGAGAGACAGAGAGACAGAAAGGAGAACACAGTGAGAGACAGGAGAACACAGTGAGAGACAGGAGAACACAGTGAGAGACTAACTCATTTACTCAGTGTTAGGTGAACAGCTGCTTCTAACATACAGGTTGTGCTAACACACTGGTCCTGCTAACATACTGGTCCTGCTAACAGACTGGTCCTGCTAACATACTGGTCCTGTTAACATACTGGTCATGCTAACATACTGGTCCTGCTAACATACTGGTCCTGCTAACATACTGGTCCTGCTAACATACTGGTCCTGCTAACATACTGGTGAAGCTAACATACTGGTCCTGCTAACAGACTGGTCCTGCTAACATACTGGTCATGCTAACATACTGGTCCTGCTAACATACTGGTGAAGCTAACATACTGGTCCTGCTAACAGACTGGTCCTGCTAACATACTGGTCCTGCTAACATACTGGTCATGCTAACATACTGGTCCTGCTAACATACTGGTGAAGCTAACATACTGGTCCTGCTAACATACTGGTCCTGCTAACATACTGGTCCTGCTAACACACTGGTCCTGCTAACATACTGGTCCTGCTAACATACTGGTGAAGCTAACATACTGGTCCTGCTAACAGACTGGTCCTGCTAACATACTGGTCCTGCTAACATACTGGTCATGCTAACATACTGGTCCTGCTAACATACTGGTGAAGCTAACATACTGGTCCTGCTAACATACTGGTCCTGCTAACATACTGGTAAAGCTAATAAACTGGTCCTGCTAACATACTGGTCCTGCTAACATACTGGTCCTGCTAACATACTGGTGAAGCTAACATACTGGTCCTGCTAACATACTGGTCCTGCTAACATACTGGTCCTGCTAACATACTGGTCCTGCTAACATACTGGTGGTGTTAACACAATGATCCTGCTAACGTACTGGTCCTGCTAACATACTGGTCCTGCTAACATACTGGTCCAGCTAACATACTGGTGAAGCTAACATACTGGTCCTGCTAACATACTGGTCCTGCTAACATACTGGTGAAGCTAATATACTGGTCCTGCAAACATTCTGGTCCTGCTAACATACTGGTCCTGCTAACATACTGGTGAAGCTAACATACTGGTCCTGCTAACATACTGGTGGTGTTAACACAATGGTCCTGCTAACATACTGGTCCTGCTAACATACTGGTCCTGCTAACATAATGGTCCTGCTAACATACTGGTCCTGCTAACATAATGGTCCTGCTAACATAATGGTCCTGCTAACATACTGGTCCTGCTAACATACTGGTGCTGCTAACATACTGGTCCTGCGTACACACTGGTCCTGCTAACATACTGGTGAAGCTAACATACTGGTGGTGTTAACACACTGGTCCTGCTAACATACTGGTGAAGCTAACATACTGGTGGTGTTAACACACTGGTCCTTCTAACATAATGGTCCTGCTAACATACTGGTCCTGCTAACATAATGGTCCTGCTAACATAATGGTCCTGCTAACATACTGGTCCTGCTAACATACTGGTGAAGCTATCATACTGGTCCTGCGTACACACTGGTCCTGCTAACATACTGGTGAAGCTAACATACTGGTGCTGCTAACATAATGGTCCTGCTAACATACTGGTCCTGCTAACATACTGGTCCTGCTAACACACTGGTCCTGCTAACATACTGGTGAAGCTAACATACTGGTCCTGCTAACATACTGGTCCTGCTAACATACTGGTCCTGCTAACATACTGATGAAGCTAACATACTGGTCCTGCTAACATACTGGTCCTGCAAACATACTGGTGAAGCTAACATACTGGTCCTGCTAACATACTGGTCCTGCTAACATACTGGTGAAGCTAACATACTGGTCCTGCTAACATACTGGTCCTGCTAACATACTGATGAAGCTAACAGACTGGTCCTGCTAACATACCGGTGAAGCTAACATACTGGTCCTGCTAACATACTGGTCCTGCTAACATACTGGTGAAGCTAACATACTGGTCCTGCTAACATACTGGTCCTGCTAACATACTGATGAAGCTAACATACTGGTGAAGCTAACATACTGGTGAAGCTAACATACTGGTCCTGCTAACATACTGGTGGTGCTAACTCACTGGTCCTGCTAACATATTGGTCCTGCTAATATACTGGTCATGCTAACATACTGGTCCTGCTAACATACTGGTGCTGCTCACATACTGGTCCTGCTAACATACTGGTCCTGCTAACATACTGGTCATGCTAACATACTGGTTGTGCTAACATACTGGTCCTGCTAACATACTGGTCCTGCTAACATACTGGTCCTGCTAACATACTGGTCCTGCTAACATACTGGTGGTGCGAACATACTGGTCCTGCTAACATACTGGTGAAGCTAACACACTGGTTCAGCTAACATACTGGTCCTGCTAACATACTGGTCCTGCTAACATACTGGTGAAGCTAACATACAGAGTACCAGTACTGAGTCAATGTACAGGGGTACCAGGTAATAACATGGCTATATACAGGAAGTACCAGTACCTAGTCAATGTGCAGGGGTACCAGGTAATTGAGGTAGATATGTACATATAATCAGGAATAAAGTAGTTAGTCCATATCAATCAGACTTGTTTTATTACTAAGTATCGTCTTGGTTTCAATCATTCTCTGAGTTGAATTCGTAGGCTTGGTTGTTTTGCATCCTAATTTGCCATTGAAACTCATTCGTCAGAAGAGGGGTAAGTAAAGAAGGGTAAGTTAGACTGATCCACACAATCTTCTGTTAACACACAGACTGAAGGAGGTTTGTGAGAGATGTG
Organism: Oncorhynchus clarkii lewisi; assembly: GCF_045791955.1. Lineage (NCBI taxonomy): Eukaryota > Metazoa > Chordata > Actinopteri > Salmoniformes > Salmonidae > Oncorhynchus > Oncorhynchus clarkii. The sequence continues at coordinate 4,782,691 of NC_092147.1, forward strand.
TGAAGTGATTTAGAGAGGACAAAAAGGAGACCAGAGACTGTGAGTGCCAAGGAAGTGGGCAGGAGAGAGAGAGAGAGAGAGAGAGAGAGAGAGACATTGGGACCCCCTCCCAATGGGTGGCAGTGAGTGAATAGCTAGGGATTTCCATTGTGAATGTTCACTTGTGACTGAGATGTGGTTTCCACCATAAATAGCTACACCATCTCTAGCTCTACAGAGATGCTAAATTCCTGTAACTTTCTCCAAATTCCCAGGTTTTCCAGGAATCCTAGTTGGAGGAATCTGGATTTCCTGCTCACTTCCTTCCCGGTTCCAGAATCTTCCTGGAAAACCTGGGAAGTCACCAGAATGTTGCAACCGTAGCATCACCAATCATGATTACAGTATAGAAGGCCAGGACAGCCCATTGGACGAGCCCTTACTCTCAAGGATGTCTCCCAAGCCCTGGGATAGGAGCAAGTCCCTCAGACGGCCCACCTCCTCCTTCAGCTCACGAACCAATCGATTGTTCGGGTCCTCGTTGATCACAGCATTACAGCGAATCTGTTTGGCTCGGTCTGCGTACCTGTTGAGGGGAAAGGATCATTGGCATGATGAGACCTGGTCTCGAACACACACACACACACACACACACACACACACACACACACACACACACACACACACACACACACACACACACACACACACACACACACACACACACACACACACACAAATCTCATGAATGGATTACCGCATGCAGCAGTCTAACACTGCAGCTGCAACTTGGAAGGGTCTTTTAAGAGTGAATCTGGCACAGGGAACAAGCCAATGAGGAAATGCAATAATGGGCTCGCTCTATTCTACAAGGTCTTGTCCATCAATTCATCTTTGATCAGCTGCTGTGAGAGAGAGAGACAGAGAGAGAGAGAGAGAGAGAGAAGAGGGACAAATAGAGATAGAGAGAAATAGAGAGAGAGAGAGAGAGAGAGAGAGTTCTCTGTTCCTTTACCTGAGTGTGCTGAGAGTCTCGTCATAGTTGATGTCAGCTGGACTGAGAGCAGCAACCATGGCAGTACGAGAGTTTCCCCCTGAACAAGAAAGGAGTTAAAATGAATTAGGATCTGTCAGATGAATTAGGACCTGTAAGATTAACTAGGATCTGTAAGATTAATTAGGATCTGTTACATACTGTGCATACACTAGGACTAATAGAAGGTTATAATAGCTATCTTTACCTACCTAAATTCTCTCTCACAAACCAGATTATCGGTTCCTACCTAAATTCTCTCTCAGTAGCCGGGTCAACACAGAATCTCTGTAAAGTTGGTTCCCACGTAAATTCTCTCTCAGAAGCCAGGTCAACACAGAATCTCTGTAAAGTTAAAGGCTCCCACCTAAGTTCTCTCTCAGTAGCCAGGTCAACACAGAATCTCTGTAAAGTTAAAGGTTCCCACCTAAGTTCTCTCTCAGTAGCCAGGTCAACACAGACTCTCTGTAAAGTTAAAGGTTCCCACCTAAGTTCTCTCTCAGTAGCCAGGTCAACACAGAATCTCTGTAAAGTTAAAGGTTCCCACCTAAGTTCTCTCTCAGTAGCCAGGTCAACACAGAATCTCTGTAAAGTTAAAGGTTCCTATGTAAGTTCTCTCTCAGTAGCCAGGTCAACACAGAATCTCTGTAAAGTTAAAGGTTCCTACCTAAGTTCTTTCTCAGTAGCCAGGTCAACACAGAATCTCTGTAAAGTTAAAGGTTCCCACCTAAGTTCTCTCTCAGTAGCCAGATCAACACAGAATCTCTGTAAAGTTAAAGGTTCCTACCTAAGTTCTTTCTCAGTAGCCAGGTCAACACAGAATCTCTGTAAAGTTAAAGGTTCCTACCTAAGTTCTTTCTCAGTAGCCAGGTCAACACAGAATCTCTGTAAAGTTAAAGGTTCCTACCTAAGTTCTCTCTCAGTAGCCAGGTCAACACATAATCTCTGTAAAGTTAAAGGTTCCTACCTAAGTTCTCTCTCAGTAGCCAGGTCAACACAGAATCTCTGTAAAGTTAAAGGCTCCCACCTAAGTTCTCTCTCAGTAGCCAGGTCAACACAGAATCTTATAAAGGTTCCCACCTAAGTTCTCTCTCAGTAGCCAGGTCAACACAGAATCTCTGTAAAGTTATAAAGGTTCCCACCTAAGTTCTCTCTCAGTAGCCAGGTCAACACAGAATCTCTGTAAAGTTATAAAGGTTCCCACCTAAGTTCTCTCTCAGTAGCCAGGTCAACACATAATCTCTGTAAAGTTAAAGGTTCCTACCTAAGTTCTCTCTCAGTAGCCAGGTCAACACAGAATCTCTGTAAAGTTAAAGGCTCCCACCTAAGTTCTCTCTCAGTAGCCAGGTCAACACAGAATCTTATAAAGGTTCCCACCTAAGTTCTCTCTCAGTAGCCAGGTCAACACAGAATCTCTGTAAAGTTATAAAGGTTCCCACCTAAGTTCTCTCTCAGTAGCCAGGTCAACACAGAATCTCTGTAAAGTTAAAGGTTCCCACCTAAGTTCTCTCTCAGTAGCCAGGTCAACACAGAATCTCTGTAAAGTTAAAGGTTCCTATGTAAGTTCTCTCTCAGTAGCCAGGTCAACACAGAATCTCTGTAAAGTTAAAGGTTCCTACCTAAGTTCTTTCTCAGTAGCCAGGTCAACACAGAATCTCTGTAAAGTTAAAGGTTCCCACCTAAGTTCTCTCTCAGTAGCCAGATCAACACAGAATCTCTGTAAAGTTAAAGGTTCCTACCTAAGTTCTTTCTCAGTAGCCAGGTCAACACAGAATCTCTGTAAAGTTAAAGGTTCCCACCTAAGTTCTCTCTCAGTAGCCAGGTCAACACAGAATCTCTGTAAAGTTAAAGGTTCCTACCTAAGTTCTTTCTCAGTAGCCAGGTCAACACAGAATCTCTGTAAAGTTAAAGGTTCCTACCTAAGTTCTCTCTCAGTAGCCAGGTCAACACATAATCTCTGTAAAGTTAAAGGTTCCTACCTAAGTTCTCTCTCAGTAGCCAGGTCAACACAGAATCTCTGTAAAGTTAAAGGCTCCCACCTAAGTTCTCTCTCAGTAGCCAGGTCAACACAGAATCTTATAAAGGTTCCCACCTAAGTTCTCTCTCAGTAGCCAGGTCAACACAGAATCTCTGTAAAGTTATAAAGGTTCCCACCTAAGTTCTCTCTCAGTAGCCAGGTCAACACAGAATCTCTGTAAAGTTATAAAGGTTCCCACCTAAGTTCTCTCTCAGTAGCCAGGTCAACACATAATCTCTGTAAAGTTAAAGGTTCCTACCTAAGTTCTCTCTCAGTAGCCAGGTCAACACAGAATCTCTGTAAAGTTAAAGGCTCCCACCTAAGTTCTCTCTCAGTAGCCAGGTCAACACAGAATCTTATAAAGGTTCCCACCTAAGTTCTCTCTCAGTAGCCAGGTCAACACAGAATCTCTGTAAAGTTATAAAGGTTCCCACCTAAGTTCTCTCTCAGTAGCCAGGTCAACACAGAATCTCTGTAAAGTTATAAAGGTTCCCACCTAAGTTCTCTCTCAGTAGCCAGGTCAACAAATAATCTCTGTAAAGTTATAAAGGTTCCTACCTAAGTTCTCTCTCAGTAGCCAGGTCAACACAGAGTCTCTGTAAAGTTAAAGGTTCCCACCTAAGTTCTCTCTCAGTAGCCAGGTCAACACAGAATCTCTGTAAAGTTAAAGGTTCCTATGTAAGTTCTCTCTCAGTAGCCGGGTCAACACAGAATCTCTGTAAAGTTAAAGGTTCCCACCTAAGTTCTCTCTCAGTAGCCAGGTCAACACAGAATATCTGTAAAGTTATAAAGGTTCCCACCTAAGTTCTCTCTCAGTAGCCAGGTCAACACAGAATCTCTGTAAAGTTATAAAGGTTCCCACCTAAGTTCTCTCTCAGTAGCCGGGTCAACACAGAATCTCTGTAAAGTTAAAGGCTCCCACCTAAGTTCTCTCTCAGTAGCCAGGTCAACACAGAGTCTCTGTAAGGGATGTGACTCTCCACTTTCTTTTTCTTCTTGTTCTTATTTTGTGCAGAATCCTACAAAGTGAATCATAAAAGAGAAACTTTAATTTCCACCTTATATATTGTCCAAAAAAAATGATGAATGATGCATGTTTGATATATGACATAAAAATGATACGTACCACTTCGGCCAAAGCAGAGATTACTTTCCCCAGAGTGGTCAGTGATTTGTTGATGTTCGCTCCTTCCTGTAGCAGTCAAGGAGTAATATGGTCAACATGGTCAATATGACCAACATGACCAGCATGGTCAACATGACTAATATGACCAACATGGTCAATATGACCAACATGACCAGCATGGTCAACATGACTAATATGACCAGCATGGTCAACATGGTCAATATGACCAACATGACCAGCATGGTCAACATGACTAATATGACCAGCATGGTCAACATGGTCAATATGACCAACATGGTCAACATGACCAACATGGTCAAGATGGTCAATCTGGTCAACATGGTCAACATGACCAGCATGGTCAACATGGTCAATATGGTCAACATGGTCAACATGACCAGCATGGTTAACATGGTCAACATGACCAACATGACTAACATGGTCTTTATGGTCAACATGACCAGCATGGTTAACATGGTCAATATGGTCAACATGGCCAGCATGGTCGACATGGTCAACAGGATCAGCATGGTCAACATGGTCAACATGACCAGCATGGTCAATATGGTCAATATGGTCAACATGGTCAATATGGTCAACATAGTCAATATGGTCAACATGACCAACATGGTCAACATGACCAACATGACCAGCATGGTCAACATGGTCAATATGGTCAATATAGTCAACATGGTCAATATAGTCAACATGGTCAACATGGTCAACATGGTCAATATGGTCAATATGGTGAGCATGGTCAACATGGTCAATATGGTCAACATGGTCAATATGGTCAATATGGTCAACCTGGTCACATGGTCAACATGGTCAACATGGTCAACATGGTCAATATAGTCAACTCAACATGGTCAATATGGTCAACATGGTCAATATGGTCAACATGGTCAACATGGTCAATATGGTCAATATGGTCAACCTGGTCACATGGTCAACATGGTCAACATGGTCAACATGGTCAATATGGTCAACATGGTCAATATGGTCAATGTGGTCAACCTGGTCACATGGTCAACATGGTCAACATGGTCAACATGGTTAATATAGTCAACATGGTCAATATGGTCAACATGGTCAATATAGTCAACATGGTCAATATGGTCAATATGGTCAACATGGTCAATATGGTCAACATGGTCAATATGGTCAATATGGTCAACCTGGTCACATGGTCAACATGGTCAATATAGTCAACATGGTCAATATGGTCAACATGGTCAATATGGTCAACATGGTCAATATGGTCAATATGGTCACATGGTCAACATGGTCAACATGGTCAATATGGTCAACCTGGTCACATGGTCAACATGCTCAACGTGGTCAACATGGTCAATATAGTCAACATGGTCAATATGGTCAAAATGGTCAATATGGTCAATATGGTCACATGGTCAACATGGTCAATATGGTCAACATTGTCAACATGGTCAATATGGTCAACATGGTCAACATGGTCAATATGGTCAACCTGGTCACATGGTCAACATGGTCAACATGGTCAACATGGTCAATATAGTCAACATGGTCAACATGGTCAACATGGTCAATATGGTCAATATGGTCAACCTGGTCACATGGTCAACATGCTCAACGTGGTCAACATGGTCAATATAGTCAACATGGTCAATATGGTCAACATGGTCAATATGGTCAATATGGTCACATGGTCAACATGGTCAATATGGTCAACATGGTCAACATGGTCAATATGGTCAACATGGTCAACATGGTCAATATAGTCAATATAGTCAACATGGTCAACATGGTCAACATGGTCAACATGGTTAATATAGTCAACAGCAACTCAATCACTTCACCAATATACACCCTAGGTATAGGGGTCCTCACTGCCAGCAGTATATTCAATTGCAAGATTTTAAATGTATTAATTACACATGAACAAATAGACTAAAAACTTGAAAACTATGCAACAGAGAGGCAGAGGGAGAGGAGGAGGAGGAAGAGGAAGGAGAACGTCTCACCTTGAGCCGGGTCCCCTTGGCGCCTGTGGAGTCGGCCCTCTCGCTGCCGGCCAAATCCACCAGGCTGATTTTGCTGACCTGTGACAGAAAACATCAATGATAGCGCAGAGAAACGCATGAGTTGACTGAAAACGCAGCCAAAGTCATTTATTTTCAAAACTAATTCATTCAACAGTTGGCACAAGACACCCTCCATCACAATGGCACAGACACATTTCCAAGCGCCCTCAGACTCAGAGGCAAGCGGCAGCCCCACAACTGGTAGCAAAAACAGCGATGAATAGCTTTTTTTTTTTCAACAGGCTTAAAGTCACAGAGTTCAAGCAGCTAAGGGAGATGGGATGAATCTCAAACTCCTCCCATCCCTTCTCTTTGGCATCCCTCTGATATTTTTTTAGAAGGGATGAGGAGAGAGAGCTCTGGTTGCATTTTATTGTACTGTATATGAAGAGAGACCCCTCGGGCTGAGACGGCGCCCTTCCTACCTTCTCTGAGGTGTTATCAGTCTCAGCGTCGAGGCGTTTCTGTGTGAAGATAATGTTGAACACGGCGTGGGAGCGACTGCTGGTCTCGTTCATGTTGGTGGCGGCCACCGTCCTGCAGAGAACAAGGGAATGTTGGGTAATGTTCACTTGGTACCAAACTGAAGAAAACTGACTGAAACAGGAAGTAACTTTCCTGGACTTGTCCAATAAGGAACACTAATTTGTCCTTGGTGCGCCACTGAACATGACAGAGCATACTGCATGATGAAACACCACAGAAATACCCATGAGTTCACCAGTCAGATTTCCAATGTTAGAGGTTCCCACACCTTTCCATGGATTCTATTTCCAGACAGTGTACAGAACCTACCGTGTAATGCCCTTTTTATTTATTTATCCACCATTTATCTAACATTTACTTAACATTTACTTAACATTTATCTAACATTTACTTAACATTTATCTAACATTTACTTAACATTTATCTAACATTTACTTAACATTTATCTAACATTTACTTAACATTTATCTAACATTTACTTAACATTTACTTAACATTTATCTAACATTTACTTAACATTTATCTAACATTTATCTAACATTTATCTAACATTTACTTAACATTTACTTAACATTTATCTAACATTTACTTAACATTTACTTAACATTTACTTAACATTTATCTAACATTTATCTAACATTTATCTAACATGTACTTAACATTTACTTAACATTTATCTAACATTTACTTAACATTTACTTAACATTTATCTAACATTTACTTAACATTTACTTAACATTTATCTAACATTTATCTAACATTTATCTAACATTTACTTAACATTTACTTAACATTTACTTAACATTTATCTAACATTTATCTAACATTTATCTAACATTTATCTAACATGTATTTAACATTATCTAACATTTATTTAATATTTATGTAACTTGACAAGTCAGTTAAGACCAAATTCTTATTTTACAATGACGGCTTACCCCGGCCAAACCGTAACCCGGACGACGCTGAGGCCAATTGTGCGCCGCCCGATGGGACTAGTATGTACAGAACCTACTGTGTGATGTAACACTAGTGAAATCTACTCACGTTGAGACAGAAGAACAATAACAAGTGAAATGTCTGAGTCATTTGAGATCAATGATCCATCTAGCTAATAAAGCATACAAACCTCCACGGTGAACAGTTTTATCCGGGCGCAAAAATTAATTTCAACAAGATATGCCAAACGACAGATAAATTAAAACTAATTTCCCCTAACACTCTCTAGCAACCAAAACATCAATTATCGTCTTCCTAATGACACGTTGCATTCAACTTGAGGCGTTTTAAGCGGGGCCATCAGCGACTGGTTCTGCTACTGTTTAGTTGCTATGGTTAGCTTAGAGCTAATGAGACAAGAGACAATGTGGTAATTCGTAGGGAGCCTAAAGTTCAGCCCAGCAGCAGTGAGGAGTGTACTGAGGAAGAATAGTATTGTAGTGTGATACATTTCTAGGGAGGTTAAAGTTCTGTCCAAGCCGCATTGAGTGATATCGTGCGGTAGAGAGTCGCAGTGCAACACAACCATTTCTATTTTTCATCCTGCTGCTCTTTTCACATTGGGATGAAAAACAGAAAGAACTGGAAATACAGTGTTCGATCCTGCCACCTCGGTAGAGGCCTGACACCTCGGTAGAGGCCTGCCACCTTGGTAGAGGCCTGACACCTCGGTAGAGGCCTGACACCTCGGTAGAGGCCTGCCACCTCGGTAGAGGCCTGAAACCTCGGTAGAGGCCTGACACCTCAGTAGAGCCCTGCCACCTCGGTAGAGCCCTGCCACCTCGGTAGAGCCCTGCCACCTCGGTAGAGGCCTGACACCTCAGTAGAGCCCTGCCACCTCGGTAGAGGCCTGACACCTCGGTAGAGCCCTGACACCTCGGTAGAGCCCTGCCACCTCGGTAGAGGCCTGACACCTCGGTAGAGGCCTGACACCTCGGTAGAGGCCTGACACTTCGGTAGAGCCCTGACACCTCGGTAGAGGCCTGACACCTCGGTAGAGGCCTGCCACCTCGGTAGAGCCCTGCCACCTCGGTAGAGGCCTGACACCTCGGTAGAGGCCTGACACCTCGGTAGAGGCCTGACACCTCGGTAGAGGCCTGTGAATGGATGGACCCAGCACAGTGGAGGGGTAGATGGATGGACAGAGCACAGTGCTGTCTGACTGATGTATCTACACTGAGGTGTGTACTGCTACAGATCAAGATGGTACACGTCAGTAAGTCAATGGAGATTTCAAATGTTACTGAACTGCCTGATGTAGAGAAATCAGTTGATTCATTAACTGATTCATGAATCATTGAGTCATTTATCATTGACAGAGCAATGGGATTTGGTTCCAATGTGTTGCTGTCACGACTTCAACCCAAGTCGGTTCCGCTCCTTGTTCGGGCGGCGTTCGGCGTCACCGGTCTCCTAGCCATCGTCCATCCACTTTTAATTTTCCATTTGTTTTGTCTTGTTTTCCTACACACACCTGGTTCTCATTTCCCTCATGAAGTGTTGTGTATTTAATTCTGTTCCCCACCCCATGTCTTTGTGCGGAATTGTTTGTTTGTAAGTGCTTGTGCACTTGTTTACTGGTACCGCGTCAGGGTTTTGGTTATTTCTTTATGCCGTTGGTTTTGAATTAAAACAGCTCTGGCTATTACCTAGTTCTGCTCTCCTGCATCTGACTTCACTGCCACCGGTTACACACCCCTTTACAGAGTCTTGTTTCACTGCCACCGGTTACACACCCCTCTACAGAGTCTTGTTTCACTGCCACCAGTTACACACCCCTTTACAGAGTCACTGTCACCAGTTACACACCCCTTTACAGAGTCTTGTTTCACTGCCACCAGTTACACACCCCTTTACAGAGTCTTGTTTCACTGCTACCAGTTACACACCCCTTTACAGAGTCACTGTCACCAGTTACACACCCCTTTACAGAGTCTTGTTTCACTGCCACCAGTTACACACCCCTTTACAGAGTCTTGTTTCACTGCCACCGGTTACACACCCCTTTACAGAGTCACTGTCACCAGTTACACACCCCTTTACAGAGTCTTGTTTCACTGCCACCAGTTACACACCCCTTTACAGAGTCTTGTTTCACTGCCACCGGTTACACACCCCTTTACAGAGTCTTGTTTCACTGCTACCAGTTACACACCCCTTTACAGAGTCTTGTTTCACTGCCACCAGTTACACACCCCTTTACAGAGTCACTGCCACCAGTTACACACCCCTTTACAGAGTCTTGTTTCACTGCTACCAGTTACACACCCCTTTACAGAGTCTTGTTTCACTGCCACCAGTTACACACCCCTTTACAGAGTCTTGTTTCACTGCCACCAGTTACACACCCCTTTACAGAGTCACTGCCACCAGTTACACACCCCTTTACAGAGTCTTGTTTCACTGCTACCAGTTACACACCCCTTTACAGAGTCACTGCCACCAGTTACACACCCCTTTACAGAGTCTTGTTTCACTGCCACCAGTTACACACCCCTTTACAGAGTCACTGCCACCAGTTACACACCCCTCTACAGAGTCTTGTTTCACTGCCACCGGTTACACACCCCTTTACAGAGTCTTGTTTCACTGCCACCAGTTACACACCCCTTTACAGAGTCTTGTTTCACTGTCACCAGTTACACACTCCTTTACAGAGTCTTGTTTCACTGTCACCAGTTACACACCCCTTTACAGAGTCTTGTTTCACTGCCACCAGTTACACACCCCTTTACAGAGTCTTGTTTCACTGTCACCAGTTACACACCCCTTTACAGAGTCACTGCCACCAGTTACACACCCCTTTACAGAGTCACTGCCACCAGTTACACACCCCTTTACAGAGTCTTGTTTCACTGCTACCAGTTACACTCCCCTTTACAGAGTCACTGTCACCAGTTACACACCCCTTTACAGAGTCTTGTTTCACTGCCACCAGTTACACACCCCTTTACAGAGTCTTGTTTCACTGCTACCAGTTACACACCCCTTTACAGAGTCTTGTTTCACTGCCACCAGTTACACACCCCTTTACAGAGTCTTGTTTCACTGCTACCAGTTACACTCCCCTTTACAGAGTCACTGCCACCAGTTACACACCCCTTTACAGAGTCACTGCCACCAGTTACACACCCCTTTACAGAGTCTTGTTTCACTGCCACCGGTTACACACCCCTTTACAGAGTCTTGTTTCACTGCCACCAGTTACACTCCCCTTTACAGAGTCACTGCTACCAGTTACACACCCCTTTACAGAGTCTTGTTTCACTGCCACCGGTTACACACCCCTTTACAGAGTCACTGCCACCAGTTACACACCCCTTTACAGAGTCTTGTTTCACTGCCACCAGTTACACATCCCTTTACAGAGTCTTGTTTCACTGCTACCAGTTACACACCCCTTTACAGAGTCTTGTTTCACTGCCACCAGTTACACACCCCTTTACAGAGTCACTGTCACCAGTTACACACCCCTTTACAGAGTCTTGTTTCACTGCCACCAGTTACACACCCCTTTACAGAGTCACTGCTACCAGTTACACACCCCTTTACAGAGTCACTGCTACCAGTTACACTCCCCTTTACAGAGTCACTGCCACCAGTTACACACCCCTTTACAGAGTCTTGTTTCACTGCTACCAGTTACACACCCCTTTACAGAGTCACTGCCACCAGTTACACACCCCTTTACAGAGTCTTGTTTCACTGCTACCAGTTACACACCCCTTTACAGAGTCTTGTTTCACTGCCACCGGTTACACACCCCTTTACAGAGTCTTGTTTCACTGCCACCAGTTACACACCCCTCTACAGAGTCTTGTTTCACTGCCACCAGTTACACACCCCTTTACAGAGTCACTGCCACCAGTTACACACCCCTTTACAGAGTCTTGTTTCACTGCCACCAGTTACACACCCCTCTACAGAGTCTTGTTTCACTGCCACCAGTTACACACCCCTTTACAGAGTCTTGTTTCACTGCCACCGGTTACACACCCCTTTACAGAGTCTTGTTTCACTGCCACCGGTTACACACCCCTTTACAGAGTCACTGCCACCAGTTACACACCCCTTTACAGAGTCTTGTTTCACTGCTACCAGTTACACACCCCTTTACAGAGTCACTGCCACCAGTTACACTCCCCTTTACAGAGTCTTGTTTCACTGCCACCAGTTACACACCCCTCTACAGAGTCTTGTTTCACTGCCACCAGTTACACACCCCTTTACAGAGTCTTGTTTCACTGCTACCAGTTACACACCCCTTTACAGAGTCACTGTCACCAGTTACACACCCCTTTACAGAGTCTTGTTTCACTGTCACCAGTTACACACCCCTTTACAGAGTCTTGTTTCACTGTCACCAGTTACACACCCCTTTACAGAGTCACTGTCACCAGTTACACACCCCTTTACAGAGTCACTGTCACCAGTTACACACCCCTTTACAGAGTCTTGTTTCACTGCCACCAGTTACACACCCCTTTACAGAGTCTTGTTTCACTGTCACCAGTTACACACCCCTTTACAGAGTCACTGCCACCAGTTACACACCCCTTTACAGAGTCTTGTTTCACTGCCACCAGTTACACACCCCTTTACAGAGTCTTGTTTCACTGCCACCAGTTACACACCCCTTTACAGAGTCTTGTTTCACTGTCACCAGTTACACACCCCTTTACAGAGTCACTGCCACCAGTTACACACCCCTTTACAGAGTCTTGTTTCACTGCCACCAGTTACACACCCCTTTACAGAGTCACTGCCACCAGTTACACACCCCTTTACAGAGTCTTGTTTCACTGCCACCAGTTACACACCCCTTTACAGAGTCTTGTTTCACTGCTACCAGTTACACACCCCTTTACAGAGTCTTGTTTCACTGCCACCAGTTACACACCCCTTTACAGAGTCTTGTTTCACTGCCACCGGTTACACACCCCTTTACAGAGTCTTGTTTCACTGCCACCGGTTACACACCCCTTTACAGAGTCTTGTTTCACTGCCTTACAGTTGCAGCACGGACAAGTCTGGAACTTCAATCATTCATTGTTGCTTTGTTTTGTCCTGTCTTTCTGCTGGAGTATCCTAGTTTTCTCCGTCTACGCGTCTCCACTCTACTACCACCATGTCTTTAACGTGTTAGTTAATGAACATCTATTCTGGTCTGTTAGTTAGTTCAAGTCTTCCCATGCAGTAAATTCCCTCATCAACACGACATTTTGTAATTAATGACTCTATTAATTCACGGCCAACATGGTACAGTATGGAAACTTCACCTCACCAAGGTTGCACATCCCAAACGGAAAAGTAGCCCCTATGTTCAAAAGTAGTGCACTACATAGGGAATAGAGAGATATTTGGGACTCAAACCAAACCTTCTCAAACAGAGCCTGTGTTCCATTTAGAATGCAGGCTCAGTATATAATGCCTGAGGCTAAGTGGTATTGCTAGTGTGGATATTGGAACAAAGCCACAATCTTTAGAATAAAATCCCATTTGAATTACACCCCAAAGAAAATAAAACCCTGGCTGTCATATATCATCCATCCTTAATCCATCCGTTCAATCACCCATTCATTCATTCATTCATTCATTCATCCATTAATCTGTTCACCCACCCAATCATCCATCCATCCATACATCCAACGCCAAGATAAATTCCTAGTAACATGGTTTCAAATCAAATCAAATGTTATTTGTCACGTGCTGAATACACAGATGTAGACCTTACAATGAAATGCTTACAACTTACAAGCCCTTACCCAGCAATGCAGTTTTAAGAAAAAAAAAACGTTTTAAAAAGTAAGAGAAGAAAAAAAAGTAATGAAAAAGCAACAGTAAATAACAGAAGCGGGGTTATATACAGAGTATTACAGTACGGAGTCAATGTGGAGGCTATATACAGAGTATTACAGTACGGAGTCAATGTGGAGGATATATACAGGGTATTACAGTACGGAGTCAATGTGGAGGTTATATACAGAGTATTACAGTACGGAGTCAATGTGGAGGCTATATACAGAGTATTACAGTACGGAGTCAATGTGGAGGCTATATACAGAGTATTACAGTACAGAGTCAATGTGGAGGCTATATACAGAGTATTACAGTACGGAGTCAATGTGGAGGTTATATACAGAGTATTACAGTACGGAGTCAATGTGGAGGCTATATACAGAGTATTACAGTACGGAGTCAATGTGGAGGCTATATACAGAGTATTACAGTACGGAGTCAATGTGGAGGTTATATACAGAGTATTACAGTACGGAGTCAATGTGGAGGTTATATACAGAGTATTACAGTACGGAGTCAATGTGGAGGTTATATACAGAGTATTACAGTACGGAGTCAATGTGGAGGTTATATACAGAGTATTACAGTACGGAGTCAATGTGGAGGTTATATACAGAGTATTACAGTACGGAGTCAATGTGGAGGCTATATACAGAGTATTACAGTACGGAGTCAATGTGGAGGCTATATACAGAGTATTACAGTACGGAGTCAATGTGGAGGCTATATACAGAGTATTACAGTACGGAGTCAATGTGGAGGCTATATACAGAGTATTACAGTACGGAGTCAATGTGGAGGCTATATACAGAGTATTACAGTACGGAGTCAATGTGGAGGCTATATACAGAGTATTACAGTACGGAGTCAATGTGGAGGCTTTATACAGGGTATTATGGTACAGAGTCAATGTGGAGGCTATATACAGGGTGTTACGGTACAGAGTCAATGTGGAGGCTATATACAGGGGGTACCGATACAGAGTCAATGTGGAGGCTATATACAGGGTGTTTACGGTACAGAGTCAATGTGGAGGCTATATACAGGGTGTTACGGTACAGAGTCAATGTGGAGGCTATATACAGGGTGTTACGGTACAGAGTCAATGTGGAGGATATATGCAGGGGATACTGGTACAGAGTCAATGTGGAGGCTATATACAGGGTATTACGGTACAGAGTCAATGTGGAGTCTATATACAGGGTTTTACGGTACAGAGTCAATGTGGAGGCTATATACAGGGTGTTACGGTACAGAGTCAATGTGGAGGCTTTATACAGGGTGTTTACGGTACAGAGTCAAGGTGGAGGCTATATACAGGGTGTTACGGTACAGAGTCAATGTGGAGGCTATATACAGGATGTTACGGTACAGAGTCAATGTGGAGGCTATATACAGAGTATTATGGTACAGAGTCAATGTGGAGGCTATACACAGGGTGTTACGGTACAGAGTCAATGTGGAGGCTATATACAGGGTGTTATGGTACAGAGTCAATGTGGAGGCTATATACAGGTTATTACGTACAGAGTCAATGTGGAGGCTATATACAGGGTATTACGTACAGAGTCAATGTGGAGGCTATATACAGAGTATTACAGTACGGAGTCAATGTGGAGGCTATATACAGAGTATTACAGTACGGAGTCAATGTGGAGGCTATATACAGAGTATTACAGTACGGAGTCAATGTGGAGGCTTTATACAGGGTATTATGGTACAGAGTCAATGTGGAGGCTATATACAGGGTGTTACGGTACAGAGTCAATGTGGAGGCTATATACAGGGGGTACCGATACAGAGTCAATGTGGAGGCTATATACAGGGTGTTTACGGTACAGAGTCAATGTGGAGGATATATGCAGGGGATACTGGTACAGAGTCAATGTGGAGGCTATATACAGGGTATTACGGTACAGAGTCAATGTGGAGGCTATATACAGGGTGTTACGGTACAGAGTCAATGTGGAGTCTATATACAGGGTTTTACGGTACAGAGTCAATGTGGAGGCTATATACAGGGTGTTACGGTACAGAGTCAATGTGGAGGCTTTATACAGGGTGTTTACGGTTCAGAGTCAAGGTGGAGGCTATATACAGGGTGTTACGGTACAGAGTCAATGTGGAGGCTATATACAGGATGTTACGGTACAGAGTCAATGTGGAGGCTATATACAGAGTATTATGGTACAGAGTCAATGTGGAGGCTATACACAGGGTGTTACGGTACAGAGTCAATGTGGAGGCGATATACAGGGGGTACCGGTACAGAGTCATTGTGGAGGCTATATACAGGGTGTTACGGTACAGAGTCAATGTGGAGGCTTTATACAGGGTATTACGGTACAGAGTCAATGTGGAGGCTATATACAGAGTATTACAGTACGGAGTCAATGTGGAGGCTATATACAGGGTGTTACAGTACGGAGTCAATGTGGAGGCTATATACAGGGTGTTACAGTACGGAGTCAATGTGGAGGATATATACAGGGTATTACAGTACGGAGTCAATGTGGAGGATATATACAGGGTATTACAGTACGGAGTCAATGTGGAGGATATATACATAGTATTACAGTACGGAGTCAATGTGGAGGCTATATACAGAGTATTATGGTACAGAGTCAATGTGGAAGCTATATACAGGGTGTTACGGTACAGAGTCAATGTGGAGGCTATATACAGGGGGTACCGGTACAGAGTCAATGTGGAGGCTATATACAGGGTGTTTACGGTACAGAGTCAATGTGGAGGCTATATACAGGGTGTTACGGTACAGAGTCAATGTGGAGGCTATATACAGGGTGTTACGGTACAGAGTCAATGTGGAGGATATATACAGGGGGTACTGCTACAGAGTCAATGTGGAGGCTATATACAGGGTATTACGGTACAGAGTCAATGTGGAGGCTATATACAGGGTGTTATGGTACAGAGTCAATGTGGAGGCTATATACAGGGTTTTACGGTACAGAGTCAATGTGGAGGCTATATACAGGGTGTTATGGTACAGAGTCAATGTGGAGGCTATATACAGGATGTTACGGTACAGAGTCAATGTGGAGGCTATATACAGAGTATTATGGTACAGAGTCAATGTGGAGGCTATACACAGGGTGTTACGGTACAGAGTCAATGTGGAGGCGATATACAGGGGGTACCGGTACAGAGTCATTGTGGAGGCTATATACAGGGTGTTACGGTACAGAGTCAATGTGGAGGATATATACAGAGTATTACAGTACGGAGTCAATGTGGAGGCTATATACAGGGTATTACGGTACAGAGTCAATGTGGAGGCTATATACAGGGTGTTACAGTGCGGAGTCAATGTGGAGGATATATACAGGGTATTACAGTACGGTAATGTGGAGGATATATTCAGGGTATTACAGAGTCAATGTGGAGGCTATATACAGGGTTTTACGATACAGAGTCAATGTGGAGGCTTTATAC
This sequence comes from Oncorhynchus clarkii lewisi, assembly GCF_045791955.1. Lineage (NCBI taxonomy): Eukaryota > Metazoa > Chordata > Actinopteri > Salmoniformes > Salmonidae > Oncorhynchus > Oncorhynchus clarkii. The sequence continues at coordinate 4,799,649 of NC_092147.1, forward strand.
AGGGTATTACGGTACAGAGTCAATGTGGAGGCTATATACAGAGTATTACAGTACGGAGTCAATGTGGAGGCTATATACAGGGTGTTCCAGTACGGAATCAATGTGGAGGCTATATACAGGGTGTTACAGTGCGGAGTCAATGTGGAGGATATATACAGGGTATTACAGTACGGTGTCAATGTGGAGGATATATTCAGGGTATTACAGTACGGAGTCAATGTGGAGGATATATACAGGGTATTACGGTACAGAGTCAATGTGGAGGCTATATACAGGGTGTACTGGTACAGAGTCAATGTGGAGGCTATATACAGAGTATTACAGTACGGAGTCAATGTGGAGGCTATATACAGAGTATTATGGTACAGAGTCAATGTGGAGGCTATATACAGGGTGTTACGGTACAGAGTCAATGTGGAGGCTATATACAGAGTATTATGGTAAATAGTCAATGTGGAGGCTATACACAGGGTGTTACGGTACAGAGTCAATGTGGAGGCGATATACAGGGGGTACCGGTACAGAGTCATTGTGGAGGCTATATACAGGGTGTTACGGTACAGAGTCAATGTGGAGGATATATACAGGGTGTTACGGTACAGAGTCAATGTGGAGGCTATATACAGGGTTTTACGGTACAGAGTCAATGTGGAGGCTATATACAGGGTATTATGGTACAGAGTCAATGTGGAGGCTATATACAGGGTGTTTACGGTACAGAGTCAAGGTGGAGGCTATATACAGGGTGTTACGGTACAGAGTCAATGTGGAGGCTATATACAGGATGTTACGGTACAGAGTCAATGTGGAGGCTATATACAGAGTATTATGGTACAGAGTCAATGTGGAGGCTATACACAGGGTGTTACGGTACAGAGTCAATGTGGAGGCGATATACAGGGGGTACCGGTACAGAGTCATTGTGGAGGCTATATACAGGGTGTTACGGTACAGAGTCAATGTGGAGGATATATACAGGGAGTACTGGTACAGAGTCTATGTGGAGGCTATATACAGGGTATTACGGTACAGAGTCAATGTGGAGGCTATATACAGGGTGTTACGGTACAGAGTCAATGTGGAGGCTATATACAGGGTATTACAGTACGGAGTCAATGTGGAGGATATATTCAGGGTATTACAGTACGGAGTCAATGTGGAGGATATATACAGGGTATTACGGTACAGAGTCAATGTGGAGGCTATATACAGGGTGTACTGGTACAGAGTCAATGTGGAGGCTATATACAGAGTATTACAGTACGGAGTCAATGTGGAGGCTATATACAGAGTATTATGGTACAGAGTCAATTTGGAGGCTATATACAGGGTGTTACGGTACAGAGTCAATGTGGAGGCTATATACAGAGTATTATGGTACAGAGTCAATGTGGAGGCTATACACAGGGTGTTACGGTACAGAGTCAATGTGGAGGCTATATACAGAGTATTACAGTACGGAGTCAATGTGGAGGCTATATACAGAGTATTACAGTACGGAGTCAATGTGGAGGCTATATACAGGGTATTACGGTACAGAGTCAATGTGGAGGCTATATTCAGGGTATTACGGTACAGAGTCAATGTGGAGGCTTTATACAGGGTATTACGGTACAGAGTCAATGTGGAGGCTTTATACAGGGTATTACGGTACAGAGTCAATGTGGAGGCTATATACAGGGTATTACGGTACAGAGTCAATGTGGAGGCTATATTCAGGGTATTACGGTACAGAGTCAATGTGGAGGCTTTATACAGGGTATTACGGTACAGAGTCAATGTGGAGGCTTTATACAGGGTATTACGGTACAGAGTCAATGTGGAGGCTATATACAGAGTATTACAGTACGGAGTCAATGTGGAGGCTATATACAGGGTGTTACAGTACGGAGTCAATGTGGAGGCTATATACAGGGTGTTACAGTACGGAGTCAATGTGGAGGATATATTCAGGGTATTACAGTACGGAGTCAATGTGGAGGATATATACAGGGTATTACGGTACAGAGTCAATGTGGAGGCTATATACAGGGTGTACTGGTACAGTGTCAATGTGGAGGCTATATACAGAGTATTACAGTACGGAGTCAATGTGGAGGCTATATACAGAGTATTATGGTACAGAGTCAATGTGGAGGCTATATACAGGGTGTTACGGTACAGAGTCAATGTGGAGGCTATATACAGGGTGTTACGGTACAGAGTCAATGTGGAGGATATATACAGGGGGTACTGGTACAGAGTCAATGTGGAGGCTATATACAGGGTATTACGGTACAGAGTCAATGTGGAGGCTATATACAGGGTGTTACGAGTCAATGTGGAGGATATATACAGACAGAGTCAATGTGGAGGCTATATACATATTACGGTACAGAGTCAATGTGGAGGCTATATACAGGGTGTTATGGTACAGAGTCAATGTCGAGGCTATATACAGGGTGTTTACGGTACAGAGTCAAGGTGGAGGCTATTTACAGGGTATTACGGTACAGAGTCAATGTGGAGGCTATATACAGGGTGTTACGGTACAGAGTCAATGTGGAGGCTATATACAGGGTGTTACGGTACAGAGTCAATGTGGAGGCTATATACAGGGTGTTACGGTACAGAGTCAATGTGGAGGCCATATACAGAGTATTATGGTACAGAGTCAATGTGGAGGCTATATACAGGGTGTTACGGTACAGAGTCAATGTGGAGGATATATACACGGGGCACCGGTACAGAGTCCAATTGGAGGCTATATACAGGGGGTACCGGTACAGAGTCAATGTGGAGGCTATATACAGGGTGTTACGGTACAGAGTCAATATGGAGGCTATATACAGGAGGTACCGGTACAGAGTCAATGTGGAGGCTATATACAGGGTGTTACGGTACAGAGACTATGTGGAGACTATATACAGGGTATTACGGTACAGAGTCAATGTGGAGACTATATACAGGGGGTAGAGTCAATGTGTCAATGTGCGGGGGCACCGGGTAATTGAGGTAGTTATGTACATGCAGATAGGGTTATTAAAGTGGCTATGCATAGATAATAACAGAGAGTAGCAGCAGCGTATGGGGGGGGGGGGGGGGGTGCAAGTAGTCTGGGTAGCCATTTGATTAGATGTTTAGGAGTCTTATGGACCTAGACTTGGTGCTCCAGTACCGCTTGCCGTGCAGTAGCAGAGAGAACAGTCTATGACTAGGTTCTTCCTCTGACACCGCCTGGTATAGAGGTCCTGGATGACAGGTTCTGTTGGTTCTGTTGGGGCGGTATGCAAATTGGAGTGGGTCTAGGGTTTCTGGGATAATGGTGTTGATGTGAGCCATGACCAGCCTTTCATGGCTACAGACATGAGTGCTACGGGTCGGTAGTCATTTAGGAAGGTTACCTCGGTGTTCTTAGGAACAGGCACTATGGTGGTCTACTTGAAACATGTTGGTATTACAGACTCAGAAAGGGAGAGGTTGAAAATGTCAGTGAAGACACTTGCCAGTTGGTCAGCACATGCTCGGAGTACACTTCCTGGTAATCCGTCTGGTCCAGCGACCTTGTGAATGTTGACATGTTTAAAGGTCTTACTCACATCGGCTGTGGAGAGTGTGATCACACATTCATCCGGAACAGCTGATGCTCTCATGCATGTGTCAGCGTTACTTGCCTCGAAGCGAGCATATAAGTGATTGAGCTCACTGGGCAGCTCTCGGCTGTGCTTCCCTTTGTAGTCTGTAATAGCAAGCCCTGCCACATCCGACGAGCATCGGAAACGGTGTAGAACGATTCGATCATAGTCCTGTATAGACACTTTGACTTTTTGATAGGTCGTCGAGGGCATAGCAGGATTTCTTATAAGCTTCCGGGATAGAGTCCCACTCCTTGAAAGTGGCAGCTCTACCCTTTAGCTCAGTGCGAATGTTGCCTGTAATCCATGGCTTCTGGTTGGGGTATGTACGTGCAGTCGCTGTGGGGACGACGTCCTCAATGCACTTATTGATAAAGCCAGTGACTGATGTGGAGTACTCCTCAATGCCATCGGAATAATCTCGGGAACATTTTCCAGCCTGTGCTAGCAAAACAGTCCTGTAGTTTAGCATTTGCTTCATTTCACTTATAGACCAAGTCACTGGTGCTTCCTGCTTTAATTTTAGCTTGTCAGCAGAAATCAGGAGGATAGAGTTATGGTCAGAATTACCAAATGGAGGGCGAGCTTTGTATTTCTCTCTGTGTGTGGAGTAAAGGTGGTCTATAAATGTTTTTCCCTCTGGTTGCATATTTAACATGTTCATAGAAATTATTTTAACTGATTTAAGTTTCCCTGCATTAAAGTCCCTGGCCACTAGGAGCGCCACCTCTGGGTGAGCGTTTTCCTGTTTGCTTATGGTGGTATACAGCTCATTTAGTGCAGTTTTAGTGCCAACCTCGCTCTGCAGTGGTATGTAGACAGCTACGAAAAATACAGATGAAAACTCTAGGTAGATAGTGTGGTCTACAGCTTACCATGAGATACTCTACCTCAGGCGAGCAAAACTTTGAAACTTTCTTAGATATCGTGCACCAGCTGTGAATCTGTTCTATCCTGCCGATACAGTGTATAACAGCTGTATGTTCTTGATGTCGTCATTCAGCCCAGACTTGGTGAAACATAAGATATTACAGTTTTTAATGTCCCGTTGGTAGGATATGCCGTGCCTTCAGTAAGTCCCATTTATTTTCCAGCGATTGAACGTTAGCTAGCAGGACGGAAGGCCACTCGTCACCTGATCCTCACAAGGCACCCTGATCTTTTGCCTCGAATCTCCGCTTTCTTCGCCATGGAATCACGGGGATCAGGGCCTGGTTGGGTGTCTGCAGTATATCCATCGCGTCCGACTCATTGAAGAAGAACTCCTCGTCCAATTAGAGGTGAGTAATCCCAGTTCTGATGTTCTGTTCTGATGTTCTGTTCTGATGTTCTGTTCTGATGTCCTGTTCTGATGTTCTGTTCTGATGTCCAGAAGCTCTTTTCGGTCATAAGAGACAGTAGCAGCAACATTATGTACAAAGAAAGTTACGAACAATACGAAGAAACTACAAAATAGCATGACTGGTTGAGAGCCAATAAGACGGCAGCTCTACCCCCCGGCGCCATGGCAATGTTGCATGGCAATTAAGTTCTGATTCTGATTCATCAACCCACCCACCCATCCATCCACGCATCCACCTACCCATACATACACTGTACATCTACCTATCTAACCATCAACCCATCCACCCACTCACCTGGCCTTGTTTCCAGAGTCCATGAGGTCCTGGATGTCGTTGTAGGAGGTGACGGCCAGCTTGGACAGGTCCTCTACGTAGGGCCCCATCAGGGGGTGTTCCCTCACACGCAGGTTCCCCTTATTCTTAGGGTTCAGGAGGTCACGCACACGCTCACAGTAGATTTCCATATAGCTCACCTGAGGAGGAGAGAGGGAGGGGGAGGGGCATAAAATGGTTAGAACACAGGAGAGGTCACGAAGAGTCACATCTCCCACAGGTTCTTTCTCGTTTCATCTTTCTTAAATTCCTCATGTCCTCTCTCCTCATATTCTTGGAAGGACTATGGATCCATGGCTTCAATGTGTTTTGAGAAGGAGGCAAGGAGATGCTAAGAATTGAGGAAAGACGGAAAATAATTAAGAAAAAAGCCATAGTGAGAGGAAGTGGACCCTTACAGGAAGACAGGATGTGACATGATGGGTAGTGTTAACTGTACGTACCTCCACAGAGTAGGACTTGGTGTTGTCATTATTACAGTCGTTGAACTTGGTGAAAAGGTCTTCACACATCTAGGGGGGGCAAGAGAGCAACAGGTTTGGAGTGAGCATTTATTATCAACTGATATTTGGTTTGTATGTACGGGGGACAGATACGAACACATTGACACACTGAATAATCAACCATCCAATGTGTTGCACCACAATTTAGCTTTCATTATTTTCCAACACCTGTCCTTTGTGTTAAGGCATGGAGGGCTAAGTGAATGATTCGCTAACTTTCCGAAAATTCCCTGGTTATCCAGCAATTGGAGAATTCAGGATTCTGGGAATGTTCCATCTGGGAAAACCAGGGATTTTTTTTAAAGGTACTGAAATGTTGTAACCCTGGTGTTAGAGGTAACAGTATGTGCTGACCAGAGGGATGATATCTGGGTAATGTTGTAACCCTGGTAACAGTATATGCTGACCAGAGGGATGATATCT
>NC_092147.1:4813364-4833364 GCF_045791955.1 Oncorhynchus clarkii lewisi
CAGGCTATATAGAGTAGAGAGGCTATATACAGTAGAGAGGCTATATTCAGTAGAGAGGCTATATAAAGTAGAGAGGCTATATAAAGTGGAGAGGCTATATACAGTAGAGAGGCTATATACAGTAGAGAGGCTATATACAGTAGAGAGGCTACATCCAGACACCGGTTAGTCAGGCTGATTGAGGTAGTATGTACATGTAGACATGGTTAAAGAGACTGTGCACATATGATGAACAGAGAGTAGCAGCAGCAAATCGTTGGGCTCGGGTCGGGGTACCAGAGCTCTATTCTAGTCCAGTCCATCCTCATGTCGTCCACACATTCAAGAGCCCCTTCATATCACACGCTTTAGCACGACAGACTCCAGTAGACCAGGGTTCAAGGTTAATTCCAATCAATTGAAGAAGTACACTGAAATTACAATTCTCTTCAATGTCGTGTCCATGAGGACCATTTGGTAATAGGGATGACTTTCTGTATTGCCTGAAATTGACCCCAACCTTGCAACAGACACTGTCAGTGAGACCAGTTAGACCCCGTCTATTATCGATGTTATATTTGTAATCAGAATCAGTCTTCATAATCACTTCACAGTACAAAGTGTATCGATATCAATACAAAATGGTCATGTGAATCATTGTGATGATGACTATGCTATTTAGCTGCTCTTATGTAGCCATTGCCAGAGGCTAAGATCATTTGTATTTATTTATCCAGGCAAGTCAGTGAAGAACAAATTCTTATTTACAATGATGGCCTACAGGGGAACAGTGGGTTAACTGCCTTGTTCCGGGGGCAGAATGACAGATTTTTTACCTTGTCAGCTCGGTGATTCGATCTTGCAACCTTTCGGTTACTGGCCCAACGCTCTGCCTCAAAATGAGGAACAAGCCAGGGGCTAAGTCGACTCTGAAGAGAAGAGGCGATTAAACATTTCCCTGTCACTGACACAGCCACTGGCCTATGGGCTCTGGTCTAAAATAGTGCACTCTGTAGGGAATAGGGTTCCATAGGGCTCTGGTCTAAAATAGTGCACTCTGTAGGGAATAGGGTGCCATAGGGCTCTGGTCTAAAATAGTGCACTCTGTAGGGAATAGGGTGCCATAGGGCTCTGGTCTAAAATAGTGCACTCTGAAGGGAATAGGGTGCCATAGGGCTCTGGTCTAAAATAGTGCACTCTGAAGGGAATAGGATGCCATAGGGCTCTGGTCTAAAATAGTGCACTCTGTATGGAATAGGGTGCCATAGGGCTCTGGTCTAAAATAGTGCACTCTGTAGGGAATAGGGTGCCATAGGGCTCTGGTCTAAAATAGTGCACTCTGTAGGGAATAGGGTGCCATTTGGTTTCGCTTCCCGCTGTATTTGAGATCTGGTGAACATCGGCCAGGGTGGCCTGGGTAGGGTTTAGGGTTTCAGGTACATTAACCAGCCATGACAAAAACATGAGACACCTAATTTACTAGATCAGGTTTAATGTATAGGTCTAATGATAAACCAGACAAAGACAGACATAATGCACACACACACACACACACACACACAGCATAAATAGCTAGTGAACCATGACTGGTGCTCTCCTGTAGCTCATTTCACCACTATCTGACTTACCAGTAGTATCTGTAAAATCTGTAGTACCAGTAGTACCAGTAGTATCTGTAGTATAAGTAGTATCTGTAGTATCTGTAGTACCAGTAGTATAAGTAGTACCAGTAGTATCTGTAGTATCTGTAGTAAAAGTAGTACCAGTAGTATCTGTAAAATCTGTAGTACCAGTAGTATCTGTAGTATAAGTAGTACCAGTAGTACCAGTAGTACCAGTATTATACAGTGCCTTGCGAAAGTATTCGGCCCCCTTGAACTTTGCGACCTTTTGCCACATTTCAGGCTTCAAACATAAAGATATAAAACTGTATTTTTTTGTGAAGAATCAACAACAAGTGGGACACAATCATGAAGTGGAACGACATTTATTGGATATTTCAAACTTTTTTAACAAATCAAAAACTGAAAAATTGGGCGTGCAAAATTATTCAGCCCCTTAAGTTAATACTTTGTAGCGCCACCTTTTGCTGCGATTACAGCTGTAAGTCGCTTGGGGTATGTCTCTATCAGTTTTGCACATCGAGAGACTGACGTTTTTTCCCATTCCTCCTTGCAAAACAGCTTGAGCTCAGTGAGGTTGGATGGAGAGCATTTGTGAACAGCAGTTTTCAGTTCTTTCCACAGATTCTCGATTGGATTCAGGTCTGGACTTTGACTTGGCCATTCTAACACCTGGATATGTTTATTTTTGAACCATTCCATTGTAGATTTTGCTTTATGTTTTGGATCATTGTCTTGTTGGAAGACAAATCTCCGTCCCAGTCTCAGGTCTTTTGCAGACTCCATCAGGTTTTCTTCCAGAATGGTCCTGTATTTGGCTCCATCCATCTTCCCATCAATTTTAACCATCTTCCCTGTCCCTGCTGAAGAAAAGCAGGCCCAAACCATGATGCTGCCACCACCATATTTGACGGTGGGGATGGTGTGTTCAGCTGTGTTGCTTTTACGCCAAACATAACGTTTTGCATTGTTGCCAAAAAGTTCAATTTTGGTTTCATCTGACCAGAGCACCTTCTTCCACATGTTTGGTGTGTCTCCCAGGTGGCTTGTGGCAAACTTTAAACAACACTTTTTATGGATATCTTTAAGAAATGGCTTTCTTCTTGCCACTCTTCCATAAAGGCCAGATTTGTGCAATATACGACTGATTGTTGTCCTATGGACAGTCTCCCACCTCAGCTGTAGATCTCTGCAGTTCATCCAGAGTGATCATGGGCCTCTTGGCTGCATCTCTGATCAGTCTTCTCCTTGTATGAGCTGAAAGTTTAGAGGGACGACCAGGTCTTGGTAGATTTGCAGTGGTCTGATACTCCTTCCATTTCAATATTATCGCTTGCACAGTGCTCCTTGGGATGTTTAAAGCTTGGGAAATCTTTTTGTATCCAAATCCGGCTTTAAACTTCTTCACAACAGTATCTCGGACCTGCCTGGTGTGTTCCTGGTTCTTCATGATGCTCTCTGCGCTTTTAATGGACCTCTGAGACTATCACAGTGCAGGTGCATTTATACGGAGACTTGATTACACACAGGTGGATTGTATTTATCATCATTAGTCATTTAGGTCAACATTGGATCATTCAGAGATCCTCAGTGAACTTCTGGAGAGAGTTTGCTGCACTGAAAGTAAAGGGGCTGAATAATTTTGCACGCCCAATTTTTCAGTTTTTGATTTGTTAAAAAAGTTTGAAATATCCAATAAATGTCGTTCCACTTTATGATTGTGTCCCACTTGTTGTTGACTCTTCACAAAAAAATACAGTTTTATATCTTTATGTTTGAAGCCTGAAATGTGGCAAAAGGTCGCAAAGTTCAAGGGGGCCGAATACTTTCGCAAGGCACTGTATGTAGTATAAGTAGTATCTGTAGTACCAGTAGTATAAGTAGTACAAGTAGTACTAGTAGTACCTGTAGTGCCAGTAATACCAGTAGTAACTGTAATACCAGTAGTAACTGTACTACCAGTAGTAACTGTAAAACCAGTAATATCTGTAGTATCTGTGGTACCTGTAGTACCAGTAGTATCTGTAGTATCTGTAGTACCAGTAGTACCTGTAGTGCCAGTAATACCAGTAGTAACTGTAATAGCAGTAGTAACTGTAATACCAGTAATATCTGTAGTATCTGTAGTACCTGTAGTATGAGTAGTATCTGTAGTACCAATAGTACCATTAGTATCTGTAGTATCTGTAGTACCAGTAGTACCAGTAGTATCTGTAGTATCTGTAGCACCAGTAGTACCAGTAGTATCTGTAGTATCTGTAGTACCAGTAGTATAAGTAGTATAAGTAGTATCTTTAGTACCAGTAGTATACGTAGTATCTGTAGTACCAGTAGTACCAGAGGTACCAGTAGCACCAGTAGTATATGTAGTACCAGTAGTATCTGTAGTATAAGTAGTATCTGTCGTACCAGTAGTATCTGTAGTATCTGTAGTACCAGTAGTATAAGTAGTATCTGTAGTATCTGTAGTACCAGTAGTATACGTAGTATAAGTAGTATCTGTAGTACCAGTAGTACTAGTAGTACCAGTGGTATCTGTAGTACCAGTAATATAAGTAGTATCTGTAGTACCAGTAGTACCAGTAGTATCTGTAGTACCAGTAGTATCTGTAGTATAAGTAGTATCTGTAGTACCAGTAGTACCAGTAGTATCTGTAGTACCAGTAGTATAAGTAGTATAAGTAGTATCTGCAGTACCAGTAGTACCAGTAGTACCAGTGGTATCTGTAGTACCAGTAGTATATGCAGTGTATTCTGGGTTGTTTCAGAAGATAACAAAGAGCACAGAACAAACAACTTGATCAAATCAAACAACCAGCCGACGAGCCCCTCGGGAGAACACAGCAGACACTGACTGGTACTTTCGCTAAACACAACAACACATGCCTTGTTGTAAAATAAGGATAGGAAAACATCTACCATAACCTTACAACTACAACAACGTTATATCTACTATATCATTATATATACTATAACATTACATCTACAACAACGTTATATCTACTATAACATTATATCTAATATATCATTATATCTACTATATCATTATATCTACTATAACATTATTCTACAATAACATTATATCTACTATAACATTATATCTACTATAACATCTACTATAACATTATATCTACTATAACATTACATATACTATATAATTATATCTACTACAACATTATATCTACTATAACATTATATATACTATAACATTATATCTACTATAACATCTAATATAACATTATATCTACTATAACATGATATATACTATAACATTATATATACTATAACATCTAATATATCATTATATCTACTATATCATTATATCTACTATAACATTATTCTACAATAACATTATATCTACTATAACATTATATCTACTATGACATCTACTATAACATTATATCTACTATAACATTATATCTACTATAACATTATATATACTATAACATCACATATACTATATAATTATATCTACTACAACATTATATCTACTATAACATTACATATACTATATAATTATATATACTATAACATTATATCTACTATAACATTATATCTACTATAACATTATATATACTATAACATTACATATACTATATAATTATATATACTATAACATTATATCTACTATAACATTACATATACTATATAATTATATATACTATAACATTATATCTACTATAACATTATATCTACTATAACATTATATATACTATAACATTACATATACTATAACATTATATCTACTATAACATTATCTATACTATAACATTATATCTACTATAACATTATATCTACTATAACATTACATATACTATATAATTATATATACTATAACATTATATCTACTATAACATTATCTATACTATAACATTATATCTACTATAACATCTACTATAACATTATATCTACTATAACATTACATATACTATATAATTATATCTACTATAACATCTACTATAACATTATATATACTATAACATTATCTATACTATAACATTATATCTACTATGACATCTACTATAACATTATATCTACTATGACATCTACTATAACATTATATCTACTACAACATTATATCTACTATAACATTATATCTACTATAACATTATATATACTATAACATTACATATACTATATAATTATATATACTATAACATTACATCTACTATAACATTATATCTACTATAACATTATCTATACTATAACATTATATCTACTATAACATTATATCTACTATAACATCTACAATAACATTATATCTACTATAACATTATATATACAATAACATCACTGATTACACCATCAAACCACTCCACAAGGACACTATCACACCTTCACAAACATCACACCGTTACACAGAACCAGTGTTGCTCTCTCTCTCTGTTTCTCTCTCTCTCTGTTTCCGTCTCTCTCTCTCTCTCCCTCTCTCTCTCTCTCTCTCTCTCTCTCTCTCTCTCTCTCTCTCTCTCTCTCTCTCTCTCTCTCTGTCGCTCTCTCTCTTTCTCGCTCTCTTCCTCTCTCTCTTTCTCACTCTCTCTTCCTCTCTCAGTCTCTATCTCTCTCTCTCTCTCTCTCTTCCTCTCTCTCAGTCCCTCTCTCTCGCTCTCTCAGTCTCTCAGTCTCTCTCTCTCTCTCTCTCTCTCTCTCTCTCTCTCTCTCTCTCTTCCTCTCTCTCAGTCTCTCTCTCTCTCTCTCTCTCTCTCTCTCTCTCTCTCTGTCTCTCTCTCTCTTTCTCGCTCTCTCTTCCTCTCTCTCTTTCTCACTCTCTCTTCCTCTCTCAGTCTCTATCTCTCTATCTCTCTCTTCCTCTCTCTCAGTCCCCCTCTCTCTCTCTCTGTCTCTCAGTCTCTCAGTCTCTCTCTCTCTCTCTCTCTCTCCCTCTCTCTCTCTCTCTCTCTCTCTCTCTCTTCCTCTCTCTCAGTCCCTCTCCCTCTCTCTCTGTCTGTCTTAGCAAGAGTGCACAAAAATTACATCAGCAGCATCCTTGGTCAGAGGAGGGCTGGATGTGGACCAGATTGAGTGAACAGAAGGGTTCCACCCAAAATAGTACCCAAAAGTAGTGCACTATATAGGGAATATGGGCCCTGATCAAAAGTAGTGCACTATGTAGGGAATAGGGTGCTATTTGGGGCGCAAAAGGGAATAGAGGGAATTAAATTCAGTTCAATTCAAGGGGCTTTATTGGCATGGACAACATATGTTAACATTCAGTGACTCTAAGGGGGGGGGGGGACCCCAAGGGTGGTAGACTCTAAGGAGGGTGATAAGGGGGCAGACTAAGGAGGGTGATAAGGGGGCAGACTAAGGAGGGTGATAAGGGGGCAGACTCTAAGGAGGGTGATAAGGGGGCAGACCCTAAGGAGGGTGATAAGGGGGCAGACCCTAAGGAGGGTGATAAGGGGGCAGACTAAGGAGGGTGATAAGGGGGCAGACTCTAAGGAGGGTGATAAGGGGGCAGACTCTAAGGAGGGTGATAAGGGGGCAGACCCTAAGGAGGGTGATAAGGGGGCAGACCCTAAGGAGGGTGATAAGGGGGTAGACTCTAAGGAGGGCGATAAGGGGGCAGACTAAGGAGGGTGATAAGGGGGCAGACTCTAAGGAGGGTGATAAGGGGGCAGACTAAGGAGGGTGATAAGGGGGCAGACTAAGGAGGGTGATAAGGGGGCAGACTAAGGAGGGTGATAAGGGGGCAGACTAAGGAGGGTGATAAGGGGGCAGACTCTAGGGAGGGTGATAAGTGGGCAGACTCTAGGTAGGGTGATAAGGGGGCAGACTCTAAGGAGGGTGATAAGGGCCTAGGATAACTGGCCTAGGAACAGTGGTTTAACTGGTCTAGGAACAGTGGGTTAACTGGTCTCGGAACAGTGGGTTAACTGGCCTAGGAACAGTGGGTTAACTGGCCTAGGAACAGTGGGTTAACTGGTCTAGGAACAGTGGGTTAACTGGCCTAGGAACAGTGGGTTAACTGGCCTAGGAACAGTGGGTTAACTGGCCTAGGAACAGTGGTTTAACTGGCCTAGGAACAGTGGGTTAACTGGTCTAGGAACAGTGGGTTAACTGGCCTAGGAACAGTGGTTTAACTGGCCTAGGAACAGTGGGTTAACTGGCCTAGGAACAGTGGGTTAACTGGCCTAGGAACAGTGGTTTAACTGACCTAGGAACAGTGGGTTAACTGGCCTAGGAACAGTGGGTTAACTGGCCTAGGAACAGTGGGTTAACTGGTCTAGGAACAGTGGGTTAACTGGCCTAGGAAATGTGGGTTAACTGGCCTAGGAACAGTGGGTTAACTGGCCTAGGAACAGTGGTTTAACTGACCTAGGAACAGTGGGTTAACTGGTCTAGGAACAGTGGGTTAACTGGTCTCGGAACAGTGGGTTAACTGGCCTAGGAACAGTGGGTTAACTGGTCTAGGAACAGTGGATTAACTGGCCTAGGAACAGTGGGTTAACTGGTCTAGGAACAGTGGTTTAACTGGCCTAGGAACAGTGGGTTAACTGGTCTAGGAACAGTGGGTTAACTGGTCTCGGAACAGTGGGTTAACTGGCCTAGGAACAGTGGGTTAACTGGCCTAGGAACAGTGGGTTAACTGGCCTAGGAACAGTGGTTTAACTGACCTAGGAACAGTGGGTTAACTGGTCTAGGAACAGTGGGTTAACTGGCCTAGGAACAGTGGGTTAACTGGTCTCGGAACAGTGGGTTAACTGGCCTAGGAACAGTGGGTTAACTGGCCTAGGAACAGTGGGTTAACTGGCCTAGGAACAGTGGGTTAACTGGTCTAGGAACAGTGGTTTAACTGGCCTAGGAACAGTGGGGTTAACTGGCCTAGGAACAGTGGGTTAACTGGTCTAGGAACAGTGGGTTAACTGGTCTAGGAACAGTGGGTTAACTGACCTAGGAACAGTGGGTTAACTGACCTAGGAACAGTGGGTTAACTGACCTAGGAACAGTGGCTTACCTGCCACCCCAATTACATTTTTATGTTTTCTACTGCATCTATGTTTCTCTCTGCATTGTTGAAAGACCCGTTAGTATTTCACTGTTAGTCTACACCTGTTGTTTACCAAGCAATGTAACAAATACAATTTGATTTGATTTGACACATCTCTAATCTCCAACACAGCCTTGTTTAACAGAAGGTCAAAGTGTTTCGGATGGAAACCCAGACTGTAAAGGTGTTGAGTATATGAAAGACGCCAGGTCTCGGAGTGACAGTGTTTATGGAGGACGCCAGGTCTCGTAGTGACGGGGGTAATTTAGACAGGTTATAATGAAAAGCTCATTTCAGTTCAGATAGCAGGTGTTCTCTGCTCTTTATTGTCTCGTTATGGTGTGTGTGTGACGTGCGTGTGTGTGACGTGTGTGTGTGTGTGTGTGTGCGTGGGTGGGTGGGTGTGTGACGTGTGTGTTCCCTTTCATACAGAGGTGAAAGCAACATGTGTTTCCAGTTTGATATCTTCCCATCATATTCTATCATAGGAGACTATCCTGCTGCTTCCTGATGCTTTGGTTGATGTCTCTCGTACAGTATGTGTCTTTTGGTGATGCTTTGTCAGTCAGACAGCCATGGATGAGCTGGTCTACTCAATAGAGAGAGAGACAGAGAGAGAGACAGAGACAGAGACAGAGAGAGAGACAGAGAGAGAGAGAGAGAGAGACAGAGAGAGAGAGAGAGAGAGAGAGAGAGAGAGACAGAGAGAGAGAGAGAGACAGAGACAGAGAGAGAGAGAGAGAGAGAGACAGAGAGAGAGACAGAGACAGAGACAGAGAGAGAGAGAGACAGAGAGAGAGAGAGAGAGACAGAGAGACAGAGAGAGAGAGAGAGACAGAGAGAGAGGGAGACTATCATAGGCAGGGATTTAACCCCTCCCATAGTCCCAGAGAAACAAATAGACAGAGAGGTTGGAGCAGGGATTTAACCCCTCCCATAGTCCCAGTCTCTCTCTCATCTACCTTCCTCCTCCCAGCTCTCTCTCTCTACCTTCCCCCTCCAAGCTCTCTCTCTCTCATATACCATTCTCCTCCCAGCTCTCTCTCTCTCTGTCTCTCTCTCTCTCTCTCTCTCTCTCTCATCTACCTTCCTCCTCCCAGCTCTCCCTCTTTACCTTCAACATAACCCCCTTCCTCTCTCTCTCTCTCTATCTCCCTCTCTCGTCTACCTTTCTCCTCCAAGCTCTCTCTCTCTCATCTACCATTCTCCTCCCAGCTCTCTCTCTCTCTCTCTCTACCTTCCTCCTCCCAGCTCTCTCTCTCTCTCTCTCTCTCTCTCGTCTATCTTCCTCTACCCACCTCCCTCTGCCTCCAAAGAGCACGATGCACAAAGACCTCCACTCCTCGCTCTCGACCCCCCTCCCCTAGGGCCAGAAATCTACAAAGAAGGGGACATATAAACCCCGGTCCCCCATCCGGTCTCACTGTTACCATGTGTGAGGTTCTGTCATGACATCATCCAGCCTCCATACAGACAGACAGACCCTACATCCAAGCAGCCAGCCCCATTGACTCACTATGGACATGGAACAATATGCTAGGGGCGCATCCCAAATGGCACCCTATTGCCTAAGTAGTGCACTACTTTTGACCAGGACCCGTAGGGGAATAAAGATACCTAATATAATGTGGGGATAGTCTACCATGTGGGATGCAACGAGCGCCAGTGAACCAGTATGGACAGAGAACCGCCTGTTGAGAGCCTCTAAATAGGATGGTGGCATTGTGTTGGAGGGGCTTACAAGACAAAAGCTGGCACCAGGCACACAATGCTGTCCCATCGATGCTGTCCCATCGATGCTGTTCCATCAATGCTGTCCCATCAATGCTGTTCCATCAATGCTGTCCCATCAATGCTGTTCCATCGATGCTGTCCCATCGATGCTGTCCAATCGATGCTGTCCCATCGATGCTGTTCCATCAATGCTGTCCCATCAATGCTGTTCCATCAATGCTGTCCCATCAATGCTGTCCCATCGATGCTGTCCCATCGATGCTGTCCCATCGATGCTGTTCCATCAATGCTGTCCCATCAATGCTGTTCCATCAATGCTGTCCCATCAATGCTGTCCCATCAATGCTGTCCCATTAATGCGGTCCCATCAATGCTGTCCCATCAATGCTGTCCCATCAATGCTGTCCCATCAATGCTGTTCCATCAATGCTGTCCCATCGATGCTGTCCCATCAATGCGGTCCCATCAATGCGGTCCCATCAATGCTGTCCCATCAATGCTGTTCCATCAATGATGTCCCATCAATGCTGTCCCATCAATGCTGTTCCATCAATGCTGTCCCATCGATGCTGTCAAATCAATGCTGTCCCATCAATTCTGTCCCATCAATGCTGTCCCATCAATGCTGTCCCATCAATGCTGTTCCATCAATGCTGTCCCATCGATGCTGTCAAATCAATGCTGTCCCATCAATTCTGTCCCATCAATGCTGTTCCATCAATGCTGTCCCATCAATGCTGTCCCATCAATGCTGTCCCATTAATGCGGTCCCATCAATGCTGTCCCATCAATGCTGTCCCATCAATGCTGTCCCATCAATGCTGTTCCATCAATGCTGTCCCATCGATGCTGTCAAATCAATGCTGTCCCATCAATTGTCTGTGTTCCCATCAATGCTGTCCCATCGCTGTCCCATGTCTGTCCCATCAATGCTGTCCCATCAATGCGGCTCCCATCAATGCTGTCCCATCAATGCTGTCCCATCCTGTCCCATCAATGCTGTCCCATCAATGCTGTCCCATCAATGCTGTCCCATCAATGCTGTTCCATCAATGCTGTCCCATCGATGCTGTCCCATCAATGCTGTCCCATCGATGCTGTCCCATCAATGCTGTCCCATCGATGCTGTCCCATCAATGCGGTCCCATCAATGCGGTCCCATCAATGCTGTCCCATCGATGCTGTCCCATCAATGCTGTCCCATCAATGCTGTCCCATCGATGCTGTTCCATCAATGCTGTCCCATCGATGCTGTCCCATCAATGCGGTCCCATCAATGCTGTCCCATCAATGCTGTCCCATAAATGCTGTTCAATCAATGCTGTCCCATAAATGCTGTTCCATCAATGCTGTCCCATCAATGCTGTCCCGTAAATGCTGTCCCATCAATGCTGTCCCATCGATGCTGTCCCATCGATGCTGTCCCATCAATGCGGTCCCATCAATGCGGTCCCATCAATGCTGTCCCATCAATGCTGTCCCATCAATGCGGTCCCATCAATGCTGTCCCATCAATGCTGTCCCATCAATGCTGTTCCATCAATGCGGTCCCATCAATGCTGTCCCATCAATGCTGTCCCATCAATGCTGTCCCATCGATGCTGTCCCATCAATGCTGTCCCATCAATGCTGTTCCATCAATGCTGTCCCATCAATGCTGTCCCATGCTGTCCCATCTGTCCCAATGCTGTCCCATCAATGCTGTCCCATCGATGCTGTTCCATCAATGCTGTCCCATCAATGCTGTCCCCATCAATGCTGTCCCATGCTGTTCCATCAATGCTGTCCCATCGATGCTGTCCCATCAATGCTGTCCCATCAATGCTGTCCCATAAATGCTGTTCCATCAATGCTGTCCCATCAATGCTGTCCCATCGATGCTGTCCCATCAATGCTGTTCCATCAATGCTGTCCCATCGATGCTGTCCCATCAATGCTGTCCCATCGATGCTGTCCCATCAATGCTGTTCCATCAATGCTGTCCCATCGATGCTGTCCCATCAATGCTGTCCCATCTATGCTGTCCCATCAATGCGGTCCCATCAATGCTGTCCCATAAATGCTGTTCCATCAATGCTGTCCCATCGATGCTGTCCCATCAATGCTGTCCCATCAATGCTGTCCCATCCAAAAAAAAGTAAGTCTGAGGAGGGTTTCAACTTTAGAATGCTGCTGATTTTAAGGTAAACTTCTTGTAAACGCATTGAAACTTAAATGGTTTAAATTAAGTGGATGTGTTTTTGATGACATGGTACATTGCATTGTTGCTGTAAGTTAGCGGAGAGGTTACAGACAGGTCACGGTGGGGTCACGGTGAGGTTACAGAGAGAAAGACAGCTGTGACTGCCCTCCCTTGAACCCCCTCATCTGTATTCTGTGCTGCAGAGGAGCTGATTGGTCCACCGAACTCCCATGAACCCCCTCATCTGTATTCTGTGCTGCAGAGGAGCTGATTGGTCCACCGAACTACCAGGAACCCCCCCCCCCCATCTGTATTCTGTGCTGCAGAGGAGATGCTTGGTCCACCAAACTCCCATGAACCCCCCCCCCCATCTGTATTCTGTGCTGCAGAGGAGCTGATTGGTCCACCGAACTCCCATGAACCCCCCTCCATCTGTATTCTGTGCTGCACAGGGTGCAGCCCAAATGACCCCCTTCTTTCCTCTAAGAATAACTACGTTTGACTTTAAATCCACTGTTCTGTGAGACAAACACCAAACATGTCCTATTGCCTTCTGGTAGCATAAGGAAATCACTGTTCCTTGTCAAGTAATTACCATAGAAGCCAATCAAGACACATTGCTTGCGGAAATACAAAGTCTGTGAAGTGAAATAGTGGCGTTGTGTTTGTGTCCCGGCCGACTCCCTGATGACTGTAAAGATATGCATCTACACCAAGAAGATTACCACAGAAGGAATCCGACAGTACAAGGGCGTCCCAATGTTATTCCTCTCTCTCTATTGGTTAAGATGCAGAGATGGCTGTCACTCCCTCTCTCTCTATTGGTTAAGATGCAGAGATGGCCGTCCCTCCCTCTCTCTCTATTGGTTAAGATGCAGAGATGGCCGTCACTCCCTCTCTCTCTATTGGTTAAGATGCAGAGATGGCCGTCACTCCCTCTCTCTCTATTGGTTAAGATGCAGAGATGGCCGTCACTCCCTCTCTCTTTATTGGTTATGATGCAGAGATGGCCGTCACTCCCTCTCTCTCTATTGGTTAAGATGCAGAGATGGCCGTCACTCCCTCTCTCTCTATTGGTTAAGATGCAGAGATGGCCGTCCCTCCCTCTCTCTCTATTGGTTAAGATGCAGAGATGGCCGTCACTCCCTCTCTCTATTGGTTATGATGCAGAGATGGCCGTCCCTCCCTCTCTCTCTATTGGTTAAGATGCAGAGATGGCCGTCCCTCCCTCTCTCTATTGGTTAAGATGCAGAGATGGCCGTTCCTCCCTCTCTCTATTGGTTATGATGCAGAGATGGCCGTCCCTCCCTCTCTCTATTGGTTAAGATGCAGAGATGGCTGTCCCTCCCTCTCTCTCCTGGTTATGTTGCAGAGACAGAGGCCAGTGCCATATGACAGGGCCTATAGGGCTGGTCATAGCTACTGTAAGAAGGGCCTATAGGGCTGGTCAAAGTTACTGTAAGAAGGGCCTATAGGGCTGGTCATAGCTACTGTAAGAAGGGCCTATAGGGCTGGTCAAAGTTACTGTAAGAAGGGCCTATAGGGCTGGTCATAGCTACTGTAAGAAGAGCCTATAGGGCTGGTCAAAGTTACTGTAAGAAGGGCCTATAGGGCTGGTCATACTTACTGTAAGAAGGGCCTATAGGGCTGGTCATAGTTACTGTAAGAAGGGCCTATAGGTACTCCGTCCTTAGATACTCTATACTGAACAGATATAAAACATTAGCTAATATGCTCTATACGGGCTAAATCTCCTCTCCCGTAATACTCAGCAGGTTGACGTTTATTGTCATGAATCTTGTCCTGGAGGCAGAACTGAGAGATTTACCCTTAGATAGGCCAGCTGCAAAGTCAAAATTAGCAATATTTTATATTGGCTATAAAATTTGTGAAAACCAAAATGAACTTTTTGGTCGTAATTTAAGGTTAGGGTTAGGCATTAGTATTAGCAGCGTGGTTGAGGTTAGGGTTAGGCATTAGGATTAGCAGCGTGGTTAAGGTTAGGATTAAAATTAGGTTTAAAAATCAGATTTTATGACTTTGTGGCTGTGCCAGCTAGTGACCACTCTCTACAGAGGTGCCTCCAGAACAACATTCATGAGGGGAAAAATGCCAACCTGCCTATACTGACTGTGTTGTCCTCAAGCCTCATCTCCTATGTTAACAATACGTTTCCATAATGAAGCCATGCTATTTCTGTACCAAAACATATTCAACATATTTACATTATCAAATATGAGATAGGATTACATTTTGTTATTTTGTTTCTGTCGGTTATTTACCAAAACAATCGGCTATATCGGACTAACATTTGAATTGGAGTCGATGACAATGTAATACATAAAAGACGATAAACCTCAACTTAAAGCAATCCACATATTTAACCATGGATCACGTTCTGATTGGCCAGTGAGGGGGTCAAACCTTGACACACCTTCAACTTGTTTATTCATCAAAACTCCGCCTTTTCACACCGCATCCAGCTACTGCGCCCATAATTCCGGTTGTGAAAATAGCAGAGATATTTCTGACACACCCCTGAACTTATAGTGCTATCACCAGCACTTGGATGTACAATTGTGTTAGATTTGTTAAAATACAACCCCAAGGTATTACCTCCTACACCCCCTGACCTTTCCAATACTCCTTTTCTCTTCACACCCCCTGACCTTTCCAATACTCCTTTTCTCTACACCCCCTGACCTTTCCAATGCTCCTTTTCTCTTCACCCCCTGACCTTTCCAATACTCATTTTCTCTACACCCCCTGACCTTTCCAATGCTCCTTTTCTCTACACCCCTGACCTTTCCAGTACTCCTTTTCTCTACACCCCCTGACCTTTCCAATGCTCCTTTTCTCTACACCCCCTGACATTTCCAGTACTCCTTTTCTCTTCACCCCCTGACCTTTCCAGTACTCCTTTTCTCTACACCCCCTGACCTTTCCAATACTCCTTTTCTCTACACCCCCTGACCTTTCCAATGCTCCTTTTCTCTACACCCCCTGACCTTTCCAGTACTCCTTTTCTCTACACCCCCTGACCTTTCCAATACTCCTTTTCTCTACACCCCCTGACCTTTCCAATGCTCATTTTCTCTACACCCCCTGACCTTTCCAATACTCCTTTTCTCTACACCCCCTGACATTTCCAATGCTCCTTTTCTCTACACACCCCCTGACCTTTCCAATGCTCCTTTTCTCTACACCCCCTGACATTTCCAATGCTCATTTTCTCTACACCCCCTGACCTTTCCAATACTCCTTTTCTCTACACCCCCTGACATTTCCAATGCTCCTTTTCTCTACACACCCCCTGACCTTTCCAATGCTCCTTTTCTCTACACCCCCTGACATTTCCAATGCTCATTTTATCTACACCCCCTGACCTTTCCAATACTCCTTTTCTCTACACCCCCTGACCTTTCCAATGCTCATTTTCTCTACACCCCCTGACCTTTCCAATGCTCCTTTTCTCTACACCCCCTGACCTTTCCAATGCTCCTTTTCTCTACACCCCCTGACCTTTCCAATGCTCCTTTTCTCTACACCCCCTGACCTTTCCAATGCTCCTTTTCTCTTCACACCCCCTGACCTTTCCAATACTCATTTTCTCTACACCCCCTGACCTTTCCAATGCTCATTTTCTCTACACCCCCTGACCTTTCCAATGCTCATTTTCTCTACACCCCCTGACCTTTCCAATGCTCATTTTCTCTACACCCCCTGACCTTTCCAATGCTCATTTTCTCTACACCCCCTGACCTTTCCAATACTCCTTTTCTCTACACCCCTGACCTTTCCAATACTCATTTTCTCTACACCCCCTGACCTTTCCAATGCTCATTTTCTCTACACCCCCTGACCTTTCCAATGCTCATTTTCTCTACACCCCCTGACCTTTCCAATGCTCATTTTCTCTACACCCCCTGACCTTTCCAATACTCCTTTTCTCTACACCCCCTGACCTTTCCAATACTCCTTTTCTCTACACCCCCTGACCTTTCCAATGCTCATTTTCTCTACACCCCCTGACCTTTCCAATGCTCCTTTTCTCTACACCCCCTGACCTTTCCAATGCTCCTTTTCTCTACACCCCCTGACCTTTCCAATACTCATTTTCTCTACACCCCCTGACCTTTCCAATACTCATTTTCTCTACACCCCCTGACCTTTCCAATGCTCATTTTCTCTACACCCCCTGACCTTTCCAATGCTCCTTTTCTCTACACCCCCTGACCTTTCCATATCACCTTTTCTTTACAGCTGTATGATTATGTAAATTAACCACATCAGTCTACCTAAATACCTGACGCTACAAGACTAAAGACTGCATAAAGGCCATGTGATTAAAAAACGTTACAGACCACCTCACTATGAAGCATATCGGTATGCAGCATAGAAACTACATTCTACAACAGTTTGGTAAAAACAAGCATTGTGATTGGTTGAGATGTGTTCTAAGCCATATATATATATACACCTATGATGCCATTTATGGCATCTTGTTTTCTGTACCATCTGAGAAGTCCCTGCTCATCTATTGTCCCTATCAGCCCCTCTGAGAAATCCCTGCTCATCTATTGTCCCTATCAGCCCCTCTGAGAAATCCCTGCTCATCTATTGTCCCTATCAGCCCCTCTGAGAAATCCCTGCTCATCTATTGTCCCTATCAGCCCCTCTGAGAAATCCCTGCTCATCTATTGTCCCTATCAGCCCCTCTGAGAAATCCCTGCTCATCTATTGTCCCTATCAGCCCCTCTGAGAAATCCCTGATCATCTATTTCTCATCAGCCCCTCTGAGAAATCCCTGCTCATCTATTGTCCCCATCAGCCCCTCTGAGAAATCCCTGATCATCTATTTCTCATCAGCCCCTCTGAGAAATCCCTGCTCATCTATTGTCCCCATCAGCCCAGCCAACCAATTTATTAACTTGATGTCCACTGTAAAAAGCATCTAGACATTATTTCTCCTTGCTTCTAGCCTAACATTTGGGTTTCAACAACAGGAGTTTGTACAAACAGTGCTGTGTGTTTTTCGACAATTGAAACATTATTTCAATATTGAAATTCAACCTCCATTGTCATACTGAGAATTAACGTATCAGGAAAGACAAAAATAAAAAAAATCTCAGCCAATCGAAATCATGAATCAACATAATTTTTTTCATGGCTGTATACTGTATACAAAGAGATTTCAATAGAACAACTGGTCAAACGATATGAAGTGCAGCTAGTTTTCTGTCTTACCAGCTTCAGTTTGAAGTGATTGCGTTAGCTGTGTTGTTGGCTAGCTCCTCAGTACAGTGTCCTGACGAGTGACCTTTTTTCGCCTGCTCGTCATTATGGACGTATCCACAACAGCTTAAAACAAACGCAAATGCAGTTACTTTGCTGTTATTCTAGCTGCATTGTTTGACGTGACTGTGTTTGCCGTAGTTGTTCTAGCTAGCAAACAAGGAAGAAGATCGTTGCCACGGAACATTTAGAACGAACGACTTTGGTCGTGTCCATATAGACCGTAGCACAGCCGTGCTAAACATTTTTTAAATGTTTTCTCGTTTACAATTACTTTATTAAAATACACAGGGTATGCAACCAAAATGGCACCCTATTCTCATTGGTCTCTGGTCAAAAGTAGTGCACTATTAGGGAATAGGGTGCCATTTGGGATGCACAGCAAACAACACTTATAGGTCCTGTTCTGTACGTCAACAATGAGTGTCCGAGGAAATGGGGACTTGGTTTTTTGACTCGAGCCAGTCATGACATGAAGAAGGCTAGGGAACGGGGGGGGGGGGGGGGGGGTAGATGAACTAAATTAGGCCATATGCTAAATATTTTAGGGAAGCTCATCTATTATTGACCAATGGCTGTACCTTACTGAACAGGCTGGATATCAAGTTTCTCTGCAGTCTCCCTAACACCATGGCTAAGACTTCTCTTCATAACCTGGGATCCCAAGAAACCAGGCCAGGACAATGGACAAGAGAGAGGTGACCGACCAATCAAAATGCTTCCAGACTCCAGCCGTAATAAATCCCTCAAAAAAAATCCCTAAAAAAAAGAAGTAATTTGTGGTGTCTCCCAGGTTCTTTCTAGCCTAGCCATACCATGAACATTGATCCTTACATTTGTCTAACTGTACAATGGTATAGCAACACACATGCAACACACATGCAAGCTACCCTAGCATAGGCAATGACCTTGTACTGTTTGTAACATTTTTCTAAATTGCTTCCGTTCCCAAAATAATAATCATTTTATTGTACAATTCTAACCGTATGAAAACCAATCTATTAAAAGACAGAAACGCGCACGTACAGTTCAACAACCACCCTCAAAAAGTGAAAATCACATGACCTAATGCCTCCACACGAACGAGTAAAGGAAACCGCAAATGAACGCCCGGTCAGATTTGTTCCTTTGTTTCCCGTAATTGACTGTTCAGTGGAAGGCTGTCTGGGGGCACTGTGGAGGCATAATAACGTGTGTGTGTGTGTAATCTGGCTGTTTGAGGGCACTGTGGAGGCATAATAACGTGTGTGTGCGTGTGTGTGTGTAATGTGGCTGGCTGAACACTGTGGAGTCATAGCATTAAAAACAAAATGGCTGCCTTCCATTGTGATTTGGTTTTAACATCGTATATGCAAGTGAAAATGTAAGCATGAAAGAATATTTAACAACATTGTTGTTACTGTAGTAATGACAGTGTTTTTTTACACAGTGTGTGTGTGTGTGTGTGTGATACTCACTGGTTGTGTTTCCTGACATCTGGATGATGCATTTGCTGTCCTTCCCCATCTCTCTGGAGTTGAAGGGGCGGACCCGCACCGCCACCTTCACAGAGGCCCCGGACATGGTGCCTCCTGCCTGGGACCAGCCTGCTCGGAGAGCCTCTCAAAACGAGCCCAAACACAGAGTCCGGGATACGGTGCCTCCTGCCTGGGACCAGCCTGCTCGGAGAGCCTCTCAAAACAAGCCCAAACACAGAGTCCGGGATACGGTGCCTCCTGCCTGGGACCAGCCTGCTCGGAGAGCCTCTCAAAACGAGCCCAAACACAAAGTCCGGGAGACGGGTATAGCAACACCTGAAATAGAATAAGAAGAGTCCTGCTTAATTTTGAAGTGCATCAAGGCTTTATAAAGCCTTCATATAGCACGACATAGATGCTTCACAATTCAAAAAAATAACGTCGGAGGTCAACACAGACTTATATATCTTATATGTTGTTGTTCTATGAGATAATATCAGTCAGTTAACATGACCTTTACGTGATTTATGTGTTTTAAAAAATTCACCAACAAAATACATTAGCTAACGAAGATTAATTCATAGAACAAAATATTCCCTAAGCCAGACCTTATTTTTGTGCGTTTACCCCCCCCCCCAAAAAGAAAACATTGTTAATTTTCCTCATCGACTTTGTCCAACTAACCATGGCGGAGTTAGGTCCAACAGAAAGACGCCTGACAATTTGTCTCTTTTGAACAT